>NC_046229.1:10187302-10361184 GCF_009819885.2 Catharus ustulatus | reverse complement strand
TAGACTAGTGAGTTCACAGGCTCTCAGTGCCCCTGCTAATCAAGCTCCTGTTCTGGAATTAGCCAGAGGTTGTGATACAGGAACTGTGGGACTTCAGCCTGTGACCAGCCACTGCTCTGGAGTTATTAGCCATATTCCTTCACTGCACATTTTCCCAAATGTCTTCTGCTGGTAGAACAGATGATGTGGTGCTCTTGCAGAGTGTCAAAAGTCAAATTAGTTCTACACAAGAAGAGGTTCATTAACACTGACACTTAAATGCCTGACATGAGGATCATGAACTCAAAAACAGACTAATTTGTGTGCAGCTTGGCAGCTATCTTGCTGAAAACACTTATTTTCTGTAGCATGAAATTCAGCAGCTGGCCAGTGCCTGTAAGGCTGCTCAGGGTCTCGTGGCTTCAGTGAGAGCTGACAACAGATTTGTGAGAATTAAATTCTATGTAAGTTTTTGTTGTGGATAGTAAGAAGTTGAACTTAAGGACTGCTTTAGTCTACAGTGCTGAACAGTTCCAGCAAGATGGCTGCTGATGCTGAGACTTTAATGTATCTCTTCTTCTTTCATCACACCTCTAACCTGTCACTGGAAGGATAAGGGTTGGATAAACATATTCTGCCTGACTCCATGTTGAGCAAGCACAGTAACCAGAAGTGTCCTCATGCAACTACTTGCCTTCTAGAAACAGAAGAATCTGAAGAGGAGGATAAAGAAAATGATAAAGCTGAAGATGATAAGGAGAATGAATTGACAGTGGAAGACAAGGTGAGGTTGCTGAGGTCCAACACCATTACTCATGGAAGGATGCAGTATTAGGCTTAAATGATAGCCTTCTAAAAGCTCAAGTGTGTTTCATTTAGTTCTGTGTAGGAGAATACTTCTGAAAGCCAATATTGCTTAGGAATGTCCAGTGTTAGGCCTAGTCTGCATTGTAGCATCTGCCTGGCTGTGTCAGTAAACTCGGGTTTGTTCAGCTGCTCTGACACAAATGCTTGTGGTGTGCTGAGCTAACATGGCCTGGTGGTGCAGGGGAAGGCAGAGAGCTGTTCCAGCCTGTCACTAGAGTTACTTGGAACAGTTAATTCTCTGCTTGTCTGGTTGTTTTACTGTGCATGTTGAAGTCTCCTGGTCCAGTAAGCTGATTGGGATGGGAATTGTTTGAGAAGTGTGGTGCTCATCAAACCTGAGATGTACATCAATGTAGCAGTCAAAATGCCTGGTAAAATCTGCTGCCCTGTAGAGTGGCACTAATCATGAGATAATTGTCTCTTCCTTTCTCAGACTACTCTAAAAAAACTCAAAGGCTCATTAAAAAAAAGCTGGACTGCCAACTTAATTTGATTCATCTAAAGAGAACCTTAACCAAGGCCTTGCTCTTGAGATAATACTGGTGCTTGGTGCCCTGTTATTTCTGGAAAAAAAATTAACATATCACAAAACAATGTGAGCTCATGTTCCATTGAAACACCTTTACTCCAGGCCAAGTTATGGTTGATGCAATAACTTCTGCATATTCTTTTTTTTTTTTTTTCCCTACTGGTGCAATGTTTACCTCTTGCAGAAACAGATTCCTCGATAACACTGGTTGGGAATTTAGTGGTGGTGTTTGATGTGATCTAGTCACTTAATCTGTCATGCATTTCTGGTCTTTACAGGAAAGTGAGGAGGATGAAATTGGCAATCTTGAGCTAGCCTGGGACATGCTGGAGTTAGCGAAAGTCATTTACAAGAGGTAAAGACTGAAGTTCTAATCTGGGTATATACCACAGAAACTCAATGTAAATTGGATGGTGGCCTAGCCAGTTAGAGAATGTGGCATGCTCTGATTAGGATTTGAAAACGTTTTTGTTCTTGCTGTAGACAAGAAACAAAAGAAGCTCAGCTCCATGCAGCTCAAGCTCATCTGAAGTTAGGAGAAGTTAGCATTGAATCTGGTAAGTAATGTTAATTCTTGTGTCCAAAGTGCTTGGTTCTACTTTCTGTTGTTGGGTTTTGTACTTTAAAATAAGCAGATGTGAGTTAAGGCTGTCAAGATGAGAACAAATTAGACTGATGGTGATAGTTGCAGCCACGTGAGAAGCTTTGGAAGTAATAGTTGGTGCCTTAAATAGGATAGTCTGTGCTATTGCAGACAGTGGAAAAAAAAGGTTTCAGTAAGAAGTGTGTTGCCAGATCACAAACAGCCTTGTGTTCTGCTTTCTGAAATGACCAAACCTTTCTGAAATTGTCATGAAAAATAGTTGAGTCTCTTAGACCAATTCCTGGTCTGGTAAGACCCTTGTGTTACATAGCAGAGAAAAGTGGAAGCAAGCCTTGTGCCTTGTAATGTCTCAGTTGCCTTTCATTTAAAAAGGTATTTTAATGTCATTAAATCCAAATGTATGCTTTCTCTGGAGCAGGCATTGGAAATAATCCAACAGGTTTCTGGAGCAGGGCTACACAGCAAGAGTTGTGTCTTATGTCACTAGAGCACATTTGGGGAGAGCTTGGCAGGAAGGTGGCACTGTCCTTAGCTCCAGATCCGTGTTGCAGTTGTGACCAGTTACATTCAGTTCCTGGTAGAAGGTGAAGCAGGAGGATTTGGTGCCTGCTGTGACTTGGCTGCTCAGTTTTCTGTGCTGAAGTTGGAGCACTTGTGAGAGAACCAGAGAGGAGCTGGCCTAGACAGCCTCTCAGGGGAGCAGAGTTGTCACCTGATCTGAAAGCAGCCCAGCACTGCTGTGTTCAGTGGTGGTTCTGTTTGCAGACTGTATCATGTGTACCAAAACACAGAGTGACCAAACCAGGGTTTAGATGGTGCTGCTGTGGATAATTACTGAGGTTTGTAAAGACCTTGGGGCTTTCTCCTGTAGAAAACTACACCCAGGCAATAGAGGAGTTCCAGGCCTGCCTGGCCCTGCAGCAGAAGTACCTGGAGGCTCACGACCGGCTCCTGGCTGAGAGCCACTACCAGCTCGCCCTGGCCTACCACTACAACAGCGACTTCGACGAGGCCGTGCTGCAGTTTGGGAAGTCCATGGAGGTCATAGACAAGAGACTGGGTACGTGGAATTCTGAAGCTGCCTCGTGAGTTTTCACAAGGCAAAGTAGTGAGGTGTACTCATTTCCTGCTGTGTTGTGTTTTATCTGAAAGCAGTGACAGCCTGCAGCAAGAGCGGGATTGTTAAAACTGTTTGTTAGCAGATAATTGCCTCTGCATGGTAACTGGACAGTTACTTTGTCTCAAGGTGTTTTGCCCTGATAACTGTTTCATCCCAGCAATACTGACTGAGCGAATAAAGAAGGCAGACACTGGGTCCCCTGAGGACGAGAAGGAGATAGAGGAGCTGAAGGACTGCTTCCTGAAATTAAAGAGAAGATAGAAGATTCAAAGGAGTCACAGAAGAGTGCAAAAGTAGCTGAGCTAGGACTGAAAGCAACTCTGGTGAGTGTGTCCTATGGTTTCCTTTTGACCCAACTCTTCTTCCAGTGGAACTTAGTGTAAATCAGTAATGGGATGAGCTCAGATTTGATCAGGTGCTGGTGGTTGCTCACAGGTGTTACCAGGCTGTGGTTGTGAGAAGGAAACTGAGGCAGCTGACGTCTGAAGAGGATATTTACTAAGAGCCCTGATACTAATTGTTCCAAATTAAACAGGAATTTGTAGACTTCTGTGGCATTTAATGTATCAGTGCTAGAAATTATGGGCAAATGTGGAGTGCACCTTGCATCTTTCCTGTGCAGAAGAGCAGAATCCAGTGTTGGGATGTGAAGGACTTGGGCTTTCTGTATCTCACTAAGTTCACATGTATCATTTGCCACAGTCTGGTTTTTTCTGCTTTTCTTAAGGTTGGAACTACATCTGGCTTTGCACGAAGTGAAGACAGTGGTTCTGTGTCCACAGTAAGTTAATCTAAATGAATGTTATTATTCTTGTCTGCTCCAAAGATTACTGTTTGTGTTTGCTCATGTGTCCATGTCTGTCTTGTAACAGATTCCAGTAAGGAAAGGAGCTGATGGTGCATCTCAGTGTGTAACAGACATCTCTCATCTAGTCAGGAAAAAGGTGAGTCCAGAAATGACTTGTTAGACAAGCAGTTTGCTGAAGTACCACTGGCTTGCTCTGTGTAATTGGATTTGTCTTAAAAGTATTTTTATTTTGCTTAGTTGTATAATGGAAAAACACTCCAAAAGAAAAACCAGCAGTGTATGAAACTCCTTTCCACTGGGAGCCAATTAGTCTGGGAACCATTTGGCCTCCAGGAGACCATTCTTGGTGGTTCAGCACCCTGCCTGACCCACGCTGATGTAAATCTGACCTGCTTGTGTGGCTCCTGCAGGTGTTCCCTGAACAGGAACTTCCTCTGCTGAGGACCCTCAAGAGCAGCAGGGTCACCTGCAGATCTCAGAGAAAAAGCAGGCAACCAGGCTGAGCTGGGTTCCTTTCTATCCAAAAGGAAATTGGGACTTGGACAATAGTAAAGCCATGCTGGTGGTAATGGTAAACTGCCTCTTAAAGAGATCAGCTGTTGAGAACTTGGTTCCTTTAAGTGTTATGAAATGTTGGCTGATAAAAACTAAGATCTTGTAGGGGATACTCTCAGTTTTATGTTGCCTCTGTTGCATCGGCTGGTCAGTTCAGGTGTGCCTGGAGTGATTGGGAGCTGCTTTAGGTGATTTCAAGTGTTGTAGATGCCCTCAGTCTACCCTGGAACTGTTACAGGCTCAGTGATTGCACCTTTCCTTGCCAGACTGTAACTAAGGATAACTCAGCTCTAGAGATCCTGTCACCCACAGTGTCACTGTGGTTGAGACCTCAGTGTCAGAGCCTCAAACTGGGGAGTCTGTCCTGAGCCTGGCAAGCAGAGGTTGAGTAGATGATGTGCAGTGATATCTAATGCTAAACTTCACAAAAGTATTTAAACTTTGATTTGTACTTAGTGAGGATTATAAACAATTTTTTTCTTCAGAGGAAACCAGAGGAGGACACTCATCAGGGAGACAACGAAGCCAAGAAATCTAAACCAGAACCAGCTGTCAATGGTGGTGGTGGGAACCCTGTCCCCAGTGGAAATGAGGTTGTGGAAAAAATGGAAGAGGAGGTGGGCAGCTGAGCCAGGAGTCTGGGCCGTCTTTTTTATTTTATTTCTCCTGCTCTCTGTTCAGGGATGGTTCTGTGCCTGGTAGATGTTCTGGTTTTATTGCCTGCTCTCCTTTAGAAGGTTTCCCAGATGAGATGAAGATTCCTAGTGGGCAGGATGCATGTTATGCTGTGTTGCTGACCTGTGTAGGCTGGACATACCCAGCTGTGGAGCCTTGGCACCTGTGGGGTGGGACAGAGACAGGTTCTGGGTGGTTTTTTGCTGGGCTCAACTCCAGCACAGGGTCTTCCCCTAATTTTTAATGTTCTTGGGTTTGGTTACTTACCCTGGGCTGTACTTGTTACTGTCAATGCTTTAGGGTAGTGTTGGGCTCTGGAGGCTTGCAAAGCTCACATTGTTAAGTCTTCAAATTACAGAACTCTTGGGCTGCTGCATGAGTTGGTGCTGTAAGAGACTGTATCTTGTCTTTTAAAAACAAACCCTTATCTTCTCTTTTAGACAGAGAAAAGGCCACAAGCAGAATCAGGGGCTGCAGTTGAAAGCACAGTATGATAATGATTCTTTAACCTTGGACACTCCTCTCCTTACAAGGAAAATGGTTTTGTATATAGTGTATTTTTTCACTTTTTGGCAACTTTTGTATGACTTCAATAAAGATTGTATGCAAATGGTCTCTGTCTTGACCTTCATCCTGTGACAGGTTCCAGCCTCTGCTCCTGACTGTCCCCCTTGGCTGCAGGTCTCAGCCCTGGCCTACTGCTGAGCTCCTGCTTCCTGTAGCTTCAGCATTTCCACCCACACCTGCCTCTTAGGCAGGAGCAGAGGGTTGGATGGGTCAGGCAGGGCTGGCTGCTGCAGGGAAGGAGAGCATTGCCTGAACTTCACTGTGTTGTCCAGGGATTTGAACTTCTTCCCTTCTGCTGGGGCCTTGTCACAGCTGGGGCTGTGTTTTGTTCATTCAAGGCTGAGCCTGAAGTGGGTTCTGATAGTGCCTCCCTCAGTTTTGAGCAGCCTGAAGATAGTGGGGAAGGCTGATAAAGAGCTTTGTAACATCCTGGGCTTTGTTGCTGTGTATTTTATCTCTCTTCATGTCCATTTTTCACCCCGCAGGGGCATGCAGGAGCAGATGCTGATGGTTGGAGGCAGGGACATGGCTGTCCCCTGAGCCACCTTGAGTGCCCAGCTGGGGCTGGGACGTCCTCTGGCATGTGTGTATATTAAAAAAGGCCAAGAAGTGAAGAGCAATGAGCTGAAGCCTTTTATTAAACATAGAGCACAGGGCCTCTGATATTTTTGAAAGATGGCTGGGGCTTCTGCTGGTTCCCAGAGCAGAGCTGTGCATGCCTGGGGTTGGACTTCCCTACAGAGAGCTGCCTATGGGGCTGTGCCTGAGGGCAGGAATTTTTTGTGCCCCTCTGCCTGTCCCAACCACCACTGTGAGCAGGGGTGGTTGAACCACTCTGGGTGTGGGCTCCCTCCTGAGGTGGAGGCTGAGCTGTGTAACTGAGTTTGCTGCTGGCTCAGGGGTTTGCCTGTCCTTTTCCTGCTCAAATGCCTGGAGCCTCTTTGGTTCCCAGCACTGATCCTGTACGCTTCTACCCACCCCAGCACTGTGGGATCCTGGTACTAACTCTAAAACTGCCTAAACCCATCTCTGCAGTTCAAACACAGTTTTGCTGTCCCTTCATCACCCCAACAGTTCCTGAAGCCCCATTTTGAAGGTGGTGGAGGGGGTGGCAGGGCAGTCCTGTGGGGCCATGGCCTATTCCTGGCTCACCTTCAGGGGCCCCTGTCTCGTGCTGGGGGCTCCTGAGCAGGAGGAGGGTCCTCCAGGGCCAAAAGGGGTGAGGGGGAGTCCAGGGGGCACATGGGCTGTGGGCCTGCCAGGCCCCAGTGCTGGCCTGGGGGGCTCCTGGGAAAGGAAAAAAGTGATGTCAAGGGCAGGAGGGTCCTGGCCATCCCCTCACATGTGACACTGGGTGTGCAGAGCAAGTCACACCCCTGGTCCAGCACTGGTGGGGACTCACCTCCTGCCCCAAGTGCAGCCAAGGGAGCGGTTCCCAAATGTCCCCAAGCTTGTACCTCCACACCCATCTTCTATCCTAGCTGGAAGCCCAATCCAAACTCCCCTCTCCCCTCCTTGGACAGTTGAAAATCGTCCTGGGCTGAGGCTCTTACCGTGAAAAGTTCTGGCACAGCCAGGGCTGGTGGCAGTGGGCGAGCTATAGGGCGAGGGAAGACAGGAGGGTGCAGCCATGGCCTTGTCTGCTCCGTGTGCCATCGCAGCATTCCCACCTCTGCCTGGAGCTGGGCCAGTTCCTCCGTGTGCCGCTGGCTTGCCTGTGAGCCTGGGCAACGATTTGGACACCTGGGGTTTACAGCAGCCATTTTCCTGGCATCTCCCCAGGCCCACATTCAGTCTGGAGACTGGGCCTCTCCCTTCTCACTACAGAGAGCCCACCCCTAGCTGCAGCCCCTCCACTTGCCAATATTTCCAGGAGCCATGTCCAGCTCAGGGCTCTGATGCTGCAGCCACAGAGGCAGCTGGCGCTTGTGGGGTGCAGATGGGGGACCCATCACCTACCAGCGTCTGCTCTCCTCTCCCTCCTGACCTTCAGTGCCAACAGTTCATCTTCTAGACGCCAGTTCTCCAGCTCCACGGCCAGCAGTGCTGCATCCAGACCGTGTGTGCCAGCGCTGGGGGGCTCTGCTGGCACAGCCGGGGGTGCCTCAGGTGCCGGCTGTGGGGCCACGGTCCCTGGGGGGACAGGCCTGGGTCTGCTGTTGGCGCTTACCCATCCGCCTGCCCCTGCGCAGCCCTGCAGTTCCTTTCTCCAGGTCCGTGGCCTCCAGCTGGAGGTGGAGAAGCTGGTCCAGGATGGCAGGGTCGTGTCCCCCGGAGCGCAGGTAGGACAGTCGCAGTGCCCTGCCAGAGCCCCGGATCAGCCATGGCCAGGGCTCGTCCAGGTGCTTGCTTGGAGCTGCCATCGCCCACAGACCCTCACCCCTCACCTGGCCTCAGCTGCGAGCGGCCCCACAGGCGGTAGGAGGGTGTCAAGGTGGAGTGTGGCCCTGGGGAGGAGAGAGGCAAATAGGGCGTGAGGGAGCCAACGGGGATGGAGAGCACCCCACAGGGCCAGGGCTCTGTGCTGTGAGCCCTCAGGCCAGGGCTCACCTGTGCTGTGCTGTTCGGATCTGTCCAGCCTGGTCGGGCAGGCCTTGGCTCGGCTCGGCTCCCCTGCTCGGGCTGGGGGCCCAGAGGTGCCCTGGCCCCCAGAGCCGCCAGCCGCCGGCACAGCCCTGATGGACAGCGAGGGGCCAGGGGCTCAGCACGGCCCCCACAGCCCCACACTGCATCTCCATTGCCCCAGAACCCTGCCAGGGCCTACCCTCTCTCTGCCGCTCCAGCTGCTGGGTCCTGGCCTGGATCGCGGCCACCTGGCGTTCGTGGGCTTCCAGCAGCTCCTGCGGCGGCTGCCGGTGCCCCTGCCGTGGGAGCGGCTGCCGGGGGGGATCTTCCTGCAGCACACGGGGGTCACCGGGAAGGAGGGGCTGGCCCCCCAGTCCTGGGAAGCCATAGGGCTGCTGATGCCCCCCCGGCACTCGGGATTCACCGTACCTCCACTGGCAGCCTCCCAGAATGGTGTCAGCCGCACGGAGCAGGGCCCTCTCACGGGGGGTGAGCACATCCCCCAGGGGAGCTCCCGCCCTGGCCTCCGCTGTCCCCACACAGCTGGTGGGACCCACGAAGCATAAAGTGATGGAGTGGCTCAGCGTCGTCCGTATTTTGGGACACCCCAACCTCGCAGACACAGAGAGAAGAAAAGAGCGACATCCCCACCCTCCTCCAATTCCGCGCACCTCTTCCCCCCCACTTCTCCCTTAATAACATACTTTTCTGGTTTTGCCAAAATAAGCACCAAGGCTGCCTGCCTGTGGGGCAGGCAGGGTAGGATGGAGGCCAGACCAAGCTGGCGCCAGGATGTGACACCCTGTTCCCCAACCCAGCACCAACCCCGTCCCCGTTCTGTGCCAGACCCAGCTCCACACTACCGAGACGTCCTGTGGTTTCCTTGCCGTGCCCTGTGCTCCCTCCGCAGGCAGAGGGTTCCCCCCATGGAGGCAGGAGCTGCTGGGCGCCGGGGGCCCGAGGCACAGCTTCTCCAGGTGCATCCGCAGCAGCGGTCGGGATCTGAACTCCAAGCGGCAGCGGGGGCAGAGGAAGGCCCCCATGTCCAATACCCTGGAAAGCAGAGCGGGTGAGGTCACTCAGGGGACAGGGAGAGGGGCTCCCCCGCGGGGCTGGCACCCTGGGAAGGCTGAAGTGTGCACTGACCTGCTGGCGGCAGTGGCTGCAGTGTTTGAAGCCACTGTTGCTAAGCTGGAAGCTGGGCTGGGCAGGGAGGGCCGCGCCCCCAGCCAGCCCTGGACATTCCCATTGTTTACCACGGGCACTGGAACGGGGGAAAAAGGTCACCGAGCCACCTGAGCAATCTAGAGAAAACAAGGTGAGGGAGGTCCCACTGCCCTGAGTCCCTCCGTGGTTACAAAGTGCTTGCTGCCAGGCATGCTGGCTCTGGGGTTGTGCAGGAGTGCCCTTTGCCCACCTTGCAGCAGCTCCCACTTAGCTGCTCCTTAGCAGACTTTCAGCTAAGGGGTAACCTCCAACAGAGGTGAAACCCCTTCTCCCCCTTCTTGCCACAGGTGTCCATGCCCTGCCCTTGTTCCCAAAAAAGCTCCCTGCTTTCCATCCTTGCATCCACCTCAGCTCTGCTTGCCAAGTCCCTACAAGCTTTTCCCCTCACCTCAATGCCAGTGGTATCCATTACAAACTCATGACTTGCTCAGGAAAAAGCTGCCATTTGATGGATGGGGACTTGTCCCACCAGGCTCACCCAGAGCCACGCCACTTCCAGTTTCATTGCTGTTTAAACCCAACACAGCCCACAGCAGGGTCAGGGCACAACATCTGGTATGAAGCACAAGGAGCTCCTGGCACACACAGGACAAGCTGTGCTATCCTAGCACAGGCTGGTCCCACTCCAGAGTGCTCAGCAATCCATTTCCCCATTGCAAGTGGCTGTCAGCATGGATCTGATGTGAAGGGGCTTTTAATTTACCCCATTTATTGAGAAGTGCACACAGGTCTGCATAACTTGGTTTAAAACGGATGTAAAGTACACTTTTAAAAAAGTGATAGGCTCTTCCAGACAAAAGCAGTGTTTGAATATTCAGAAGGGCAGGATGGTTTGTGCCAAGTCGTACAGGAGCCCCAGCACTTCCCCAACCAGCCTCAGCCCCTGGACCCTGGTTTCCAGAGCACAGGGATGAAGAAATGCCCCACTGCCCCTCTCCTCTGGGTTCACCACAGAACCAGCAGGAGCTGGAGGCACAGGTAGCAGAGTTACACCTGATAATGCTGAGCCTGCAGCCTTGAATCCAGATGCAAAGATTCAGGGCTAAACATTATAATTTTCTTACACCTGTTTTCTCTGCCTGGTCTGGAGTGATAAACACACACAGGCAGGTCAGCAACACCAAGTTTTCTGTGACTCCATCCAACCCCTCCCTGAAAACAGTGCACAACCCCAGAACACTTTCCAATCCAAAACCTTTGTGCACAAGCTGAACTTACACCAGACACTAAAATAGCTTAGGCCACAACTGAGTTGTTTGTAAAATTCTTTTTAATCTAATAGAAATGTTTTCATGAATTTTTAAAAAAGATTTCAATGAAAACAGCTTTGGATTCAGACATTCCCTTGCCACGTTGTGAACATAAACAGCAGCATTGCACTAGGAACAAGTGACACCGACCGGTCGAGCTTCATCATTTTGTATGAAGCGGAAAAAAAAGCAAACTGCTTTAGTAGAAGATAATTTTGAATTATTTTCTTTTAAAAAAATCCCCAAACATGGACTCATCTCAGCATTGTTTTCCCTCTCCCTTCTTAAAGGAAGAGTTCAGCTCCTGCAGTCTGAGCACTACAGCAATGTTTGCCAAGTGGAAAAATAGAGCGGGAGAAGAAACTGTTTATCCCCAGTGCTACTGAACCCCCGAAGTTGCAGGTCCCTTAGAGAAAAGCTCTCCTTACATAAGAAAGACAATTAGAATTGGCAAACTGATGCAAAATATTTATTCCAAGTTAGTTATTTTTGATGCAGTAGTTTTTCCCCCTCATACAGACTCAATGTGATAGTCACTTTTTAAAATCTGTAAATAATGTTATCAAAATAATCTTAATCTTTGAAATCTCACAAAAAATTTATATTTTACAATCCACCCTGAATATCAAGGCTGCAAGAAGAAGAACACAAACAATTCCTATATCCAAATATTTTACAGCTGTACCCAAAAAAAAAAAAAAAAGAAAACCACAAACGCCTGGTTAAGTGATGAAGCTCCCCGAGCCGCCAAAAAAAATAAAATAAAATAAAATATTCATGTTATTAGCATTAATTTAACATAATTAGAACTTCAAAAGCCATTTTGTCATCGACAATGATTGTTTTAGCACACCGTTACCGCGCGCTGGGCAATGCGGCGGCACTGTTAGAAGCTTGTTGTTGCAGAGATCAGTCAGCCACTTGTGTCCTGCTCACACGACTGAACTTGTGCACTGCCCCACAAGGGATTTTTGTCAAAATTTGCTAGCTGCACAAACTTCTAGTAAGCATTAGGGCAAAACCAAAAGAAAAAGCTAAAGAAGCCAATTTCTCTCTTCTTTGGGATACAATTATTTCCCTTGTGCATGAAGTATCAACAACAAAAGAAAAAACTGAACAGACTGGAGACAGAATAAACTCTGTTTAGTTTATACAACCCCAAACACGTGTTGAACTATGAACTGAGTTTATTGGGTTGGTTTTATTTATTTTAATTTTATTGTGCCCAGTTTCAGGCATCGTCATCTGACGTTTCGCTGCTACTTGTTTCCGTGTCTGAGTCCTCAATCTTTGTCTTAAAAGTGCTTCCCCAGTGGAACAACAGGCTGGAGCCGCGGCCCTGAAGAAATCCATTCTTCCCAAATCCATTTCTTCTTCGCTGCAGAAATGAAAGTAAGTTTTAAAACGAGCAAAAGTGTGCAGAGAACCGTCACCAACCCTTTGAAATGAATGCCACATTTAACTGTGTATACACACATGGATAATGCAGAATCATCCATTCTACTACTATCTCATTTAAATGCTTGGTCCTTTTGAATACCCTTGAGAACCAGCCCTTGAGAAAGGAGAGGGAGAAGAGCAGTCACAAGTAGGAAGAGCTGTAAACATACCTGTTCTGATTTAATCTGGAACTCTTTGAGCTCATCCTCCGTGAGGGGAAGGTAGTTTTCATCATTTTCAGGATATTCCTGCCATCCCATTTCTTTCAATAACCTGATTGTGGAGAAAATAAAAGGGGCATGGGAACTAAAGCAAGGGAACAATGGCAAAGGAAAGAACACTTTGTCCATGAAAAACAAGGTTTTGTAGTAAATTGCTCCAAATTCACCAGGGAATCTTCTCTACACAGATCACTTCAATGATCCTTTGTGTTTACCCACCATTTTTCAATGTCTTTTACAATATTTAACCATCAGCAGTATAATGGGTACATAACCAGCCTGGTGGAAGGCAGGGATTTGAAATTCTAACTCAAGGACACTGAAGGAGGATATGAGCGACCAAACTAGTATCACAGTCCAGAATCTCCTAAACATTACTATCTGCTTGCACCAGATGCTCACACTGCTTATTCAGTGATGTGAGATACAGCCTGAGATACCAGGTAAATATTTTCTTAACTCTCCTCCACTTTTACAGCATGTAAAGCAGCACAAGAGTATTCTAAGTGCAAACAAAGTGTGGTGTGTGTCTTCAAACCATTACATTTAGGACACCTGCTTGCAAATAACCAGAATCACCCTTGGTTCATGCTGACTCCCAGTGTGGGCAGATAAATATCTCTAGGCAGCATTAACACATGGGGATGTGGCATTAAAGAAGCACGAGGACTTAATTACAGACCTCGGTAAAGCCTTGGCTCACTGCCACTGGTGTCCTGTTTTACTTTCAATAAGACCCCACCCAGTCCAGCACTAGTCACAAAGCCCACACACCTCCTTCTCCATACACACAGAGCTATGTTGCTTCTCAAAAAGAGAGCTTTCTTCAAAATAATTTCCTTCTCCTCACACAGCCCAAGGATTCACCCTCCTTTACTCCAGACACTTTATTCTGCCATTTACTCACCTGTGTTCTGCTTCCAATGAATGGGAGAGGTTTTCCCCCTCCTCTGGCAAGGGGAGAGAAAGGCCATTCTGATGGCAGTTCTCTTCCCAGTTTTCCTTTGGTTCTGGTGTGCTGTTGCTCTCCATCTAAAGAAAAATAAAACCATCAAAGTGTGCTTGCACAGACTGTGCCAACAGCACAGTTCCAAGTTCAAGCTTCTGCCTTTGAAAGTCCAGCCAAGCATTTCACCTTGAGCCAGTGTTTTTTACAGAAGCTGCAGCAATGTGTACCTGGCTGTGACTGGACAACACAGGACAAAGGACATTTGGTGGCCTGTGGTGCTGTGCCAGAGGAGTGATGCTGGCATTGCAAAGCCATCACCAGCAGTTCACAGTGACAGCAAGAAAGCTATGAGAATTAAATGCTCCTAAGACACACTTTACACACACATTAAAGCACAGATCTATGAATTTGGAGGTCTGGTCTGAGCCTCTGAGGCTTGAGCCACATTCCTGCACCTTTCACAAGCACAAAATTCTCCTTTTCTGTGAATGTAGTTTGACAGGAAAGCAGGAAAGCAACTTAAGATGTTAAAATACGATACTTTTCCTCCCTCAGAGAATCCTTGCAAAAAATCTAGATTACCTTCAACATCTGTGACCTTCCACCTCATTTATTACTTATCCACTTGCATTTCATTGTGCTACACATCTCCCTCCATCACTGCTGTGCACTATTTCCACTGGCACATGTGCCAGGCCAGTGGGAATCATTCCCTTCCTCTTCCAGCACCTGAATTACATACATTGTTCAGGGCTTTTTCAACCCCAACTCCTTCAATAATAATGACCATATACACAACAAGGATAGTGATCTTACATCATCCAGCTTGTCACATTCCCTGTTTTCTGTAATCTCCCCATTTCTATCATCCTTCAGTGCCTTCAGGAATTCGCTCTTTTTATCAGTGGTCCGGCGCATCAGCTTCGTCAGGCGCGAGGAGCAGATCTCGATGGGAGGCGTGGTGCTGGAAGGACTCTGCACAGGGAGGGAGAACACAGAAATTAAACTGCACTGCTGCGAGCCTGAGGCCTCCTCAGTGGCTGTGCTTACACCTTTCAAACACTCATCATTTCTTTGGGTGGCTCCTAAGCCCTCAAAAAACCTCAGCCTAATGTCAAACTCCTATCAAAGTACTACTGTGTTGCACAGTCACTTCTCTCCCATCTATTATTATCAACTTAATTCTTTTCTTCCTCTAGGAGTCAATTCACATGGTCATGAATATGTTTATTTTGTCCCTGTGTAATGTAAGTCTCAAGCAAGCTGGTGCCTACAACAGAGACTATTAGGGCAAAAAAATTCATGCAGGATTCCTGCCCTACAAAAAATTAGCAAATAAAGCAGAACAGACTCAGTTCAAATTTGCATTTTAAGTCATCCTGACAGACTCTACCCTGAAATTAAGCTATGGGGAGGTAATCTCCTTTCAGGGAGTGGTCACATCCTTAACTAACCACAACTGGGTACAGAACAGGCAGCCACAGCCTTGGAATCCTCCCCTGGAGAGAATGCTGCCAGCTGCTGGCTCTGTACACTCAGCCCAGATGGTTCAGTGTGGAGCCAGACACAGACAGCCCTGGAGCCAGTGGGAAATCTGCTCAGCTCAATGCATGAACACAAGGAAACCTCCTGTGCTCCTCCACAGTGTTTAAGCTTTCTTAATAATCTGGAATCTGTGAACCAGGCCCACTGGCAGTACCTGGCCATGATCTTGCAATAGGAGCACTGCTAACCAAGGTGAGCTTTCAATTTTATCTGTTTCATGTTTTGTCTGGGCACACAAAAGGAATCTAAGAACATGTTATGGGAAAGGTCCCAGTATCTTACCTCCTGCTGGAGTTCATGTCTGCCTACTCTAAAACAATGAGGAATTTAATAATTATGATGGATTAACTGACACCAGAATCTTGCATGCAAAACTATTCTTTTTCTTCATGTACATGCTTTGACTTATTTTTTAAAAATCAATATTAAGCCAGTAAAATTTCATTAAGTTTGTAGTGTTTTTCTCCCCACACACTTTTTTAAGCTGTGGGGGGAGGTTGCAAATTCAGGCTCTTCAAAATGAATCTCCTGTGCCAAAAATTTTTATCACACTCAGTGCTCTGAGCAAAGATCAAGGGAAACTAGACTAAAAACAAGGCAGCAACTGCTGCTTATATTTCTAATGGCTGTTGCATGTTAAACACTGATGTGAAATAATGCCTGCAAGGTAATAAGTGCAGCCTGGAAGTAATTTCTCAGGCAGACCTTTCCAATTTTGCCTAATTCAACATAGTAAGAAACAAATCAGCACTTGTAACAGACCTAACGAGTGACTGCAACTATCAGGATAAAAAGCCAACACAAGAGTGAAATTAAGCTCTCAACATAACTATTAGTTTGACTGCAGTGACAGAAGGTAATAATGAACAAAGGAGACTAAAATTAGATGTCTTCTGGTAATCTAAAATACTCAACTTGAACTCTTTGCTAGTGGCTGTTTTGATCTCTAATAAACTACTGAGGTATTAAAAATAATTTCTACACATCAGGGGAAGACAGTTACAGCTAAAGTTTAGAAACAGCAGATTTCTGAAAGAGAATTAATTTCACTTCAATTCTGGTTTTATGCATAACTTTCTGTAGAAGGGTTATGTTTTACAGAACATTCTTCTTTAGCACTAAATAGCAAACTGGCATCTCTTCTAAAGTAAGTTTAGACCTTTGACTGAAACATCAAGGCACCTCAGTCTTTTGGTACTGCTTTTTTTTGGGGTGTTTGGGTTTTTATGAATGATAGCACTATGCACCACCTGATATTTGTTCTGATGTCTGTCTATAACATAGATGGCTACTCTTACAGAAAAGAACTTTTAAGAACTCAGGCTGTATTGTAGCTTGTTTGTCTTAAGACTGCCTTTTGGGGACACGGCCAGTGCTGGTTTGGAACCCTTTTAGCTTTCAACACACTGTGGTCTCTTATGAATAAAGGTGCTATTTTTACCACTTCTGCAGGAAGCACATTAGCCCCCTTTCAGAAACAAAAAACCAGAGACTGCGAGTAGCAGTCCTGGAGAATCAGGATTGCAGTACTATCTGCTGGCCACAGACCTGTGTTTTCATACTGTAAATCTCCAACAAATTCAAAGAAAAATGTATTACAAATGTCCAGTTTAGTTGGAAAAAAATTTTAACCCCTTTATGTTTAGCTCCCAGGTTGGTACCCACTATCTTCACTGACTGGAGTTTCACAGAAGACCTTCTTGTGGGCAGGTGGAGGAAACACTTTTATTACTCCTGTATGACACAAAGTGAATGCCTCTCTCCAGTCTGCAGAGGTAAAAGCCTGTTCAAGTTTACATATTTACACTGTCTATACAGTTGCTGTGCATTACACAAAAGAAAGGCAGTCAGCAGCACAAAGAACTTGGTGTAAAGAGAGAGAAAAGCAAGGTAAGGGAAAGGAACAGAGTGTAAGATCCATCTGTCAAAGTGTCAGGTGCCTGTTTATTAACTACTGCCTTTAATGACTGCTTGTACACTCAGCTGTGGCTAAGGCAGAAGAGTGCAGATTGCTGCAAAGTCTGCAAAGCAGAGAAGCATAACGATGACAAGGCCTCATTTTAGAAGTAATGTCTATAACAGAAGACAAGTGCACAACTAGAAAAATTCCCCAATTCTACAGTTAAAATAAACTAATTTCAGATGTTGTGAATCATCTTTTACAGAATCACAAAATCATTAAGGTTGGAAAAGACTTCCAAGATCATCAAGTCAAACCTATAAAGAGCAGCTGCATTGGCCAGGAATTTATCACAGTCTGTTCTATTTTTGTTCTTTTTTTTTTCTCATGCTCTGTCACAGTTATTGCTGAAATATTAAGAGAATTATATTTCAAGTTCCCTCTATACTTCAGACCAAAACTAGGGGCAAGTCAGTTTCCATCTCAGCAGATTACCTCATTCCAATGACAAATTAAAGAGATACTGCAGCTGAAGTCATACGTACACATGTTAAACTCCTTCAACCCCCTCAGAGTGCTTGTGCTGTTGTTCTAGAGAAAGGAAATTAAGCAGATCACCTTCCTTCCCCTTCCTTTCCTATACTGAAAAACATCATGGGAATCAATTTGCCTACCTATTCACATCAGTTCTTGGTATCTGCACTCCCATACCACCAAGCTGACGCATGCCTTGTTACACAACACCATTTAAAGCACTAGTACCTTTTTTTTTACTGGAAGGAAATTCTAATACAGTTGAACAAACACCAATGGCTTTATAGCCACATAAACTCCATTTTTATTTCTTTTATTGATGTGCTAAGAATGTACAAGTGAGTCACCCCTCAAGGGTGCAAAGGTAGCTACCACATGCAGAGAGGGCCTTATCGTGTTTCTCTAGCAGGTGATAGTGACAGAAGCTCCCACCCTATCCCTAAGCCCAACCCTTACCTCTTTGGGAGAGGTGAGGACTGAGCCACTTGCCAGTACCGCTGGTTTGGTTACAGACACTGGACTGGTAAAGGCAGAGTCACGGGTGGAGGACAGCGAGCCTGGTTTATGTTCACTTCTGTTGGCTTTCCATGGGCTTGGCTGTATTGAAGAGAACAAAAATGGTAAGGTATGAGAAGGGGTTGCTTGCAAGTATTGAAATAAATAAGCAACATTATGTTGGCTCTTGTATGATTTTCTTCTTTTCTTCCCTCTCCAGTCTCAACAGGTTTATTTCAACACCCATCATTTTTCCCCTGGCATCTTCTGTTTTCCCCAAATCACACACAACTCTGGTTCATGGGCAACACCCTTCAGTAAAACACCATTAACAACTCACAGAGAAAATCCAGCATTGCCTTTCATTAATTGGAATCACCACTGTGTAATGCAATTTATCTTACAGCTACCCACAGATGGGAAATAAAAAAAAAATCCCAATTAAAATGACATTTCTTAGGGGAACACTGCACACCACAAAGAAAGGCTTCCAATCACTTGACAGAAGTATCCTTGTGTAAGGAAGATCATCATGCAATAGTTTTGTTAGAGTGAGAATGAAAATTATTATTTCCTAGGGCTCTGAAAGTGTCCATCATTGCACCAATTTAGCAACAAGAACACGAAAAAGATGCAAAAGCAGCCAGTTTATTACAGTGCAGGATCACTTGCTGTTTTGGCCTAGATACTCTCTGCAGAATCCCTTTGAATACACTGGCCATTTGGCTGAAAAGTAAAGACTTCAAGGTAAGTTTTTATTATTCGGAATGTTGTTCTTGAAGCTCTCTTATCAGTCAGGGACAAACACTGTGAAGTGAGAGTCTTCACCAAAACAATCCTAAGAAGAAACTTGTACCAAGTAGCACAAGCAAGCCACTGTCAGAACATTAAAGCATACAGGTTCCTTTGACCCACTGGACTTCTGAAGCCAGCTTCAAGTCACTAGTAAAATAATTAGTGCACAAATAGGATTCAGTTAAATCTGAGATGCAACAGATCTTGCAATCTGCCAGCAATGAGAACAGAGGCACTTTTCAGTATGTTGTCACTGCCTACTGGGTTCTACAAACTTTAAAAAAAATACATTGCATGGGGAGGCCATCAGCTTTCCTCTTCCACTCAAAAATGAGCATCTCACACTATCAAATAGATTCTATGGCATCCACAGCATACATTACAAACATCCCCTTCAAGGGTCAGAAATATCTTGATCTGCACAATATTTATTGCCTATACTAAAAGTAGGGTGCAGCATGATTCTGAAAAGAAGTTTCTCTCCAGGGTTGCACTTGCTTCATTCCCAGCTCTCAGACTGCCCAGCCCAGGGCTGCTCTCCAGGCTTTCCACAAAGTAGGCAGCTCACAGACAGATCCAAAGACAGACCCCCCTATTGCTTTCCTTGGGTGGCTGAGTGTGACCTTCATGGATTGCTTGACTGTGAGCTATCAGCCATCTCGATTAGCCAGAAAGAACACAGTTGTTTCATTGCCACCAGCTCTCTTCCTTTCTGAACTACTTGGTACAACTTAACAAATTTTTCATTCAGTTTTCCTGTGACAGCTTTCCAATACTGCTGACTTTGTGGAAAGGAGTGTTTTGACTCCTCTACTACTTTATGCACTACAATTCCTGGATAACTTTCTAGAAGTCTTCAGGCTCATGCATCCTACCACAGCTGCTTTAAGGCTGTGACTTAAAAAAAGGCATCAATGTACACAGCTTTTCTGGCTAAGGATATGCTGATTCTCCACCTTTTGATTTTGCTAATGGTCACCATTCATTAACAAAAGCACTGTTGATGACATCAGCAGGTAAGTCTTCCCACTGCAATCCCCACCACTGAGGAATATCACTGCCCCAGTAATCACAACACCACTCAGTGCATAAACACTCAGAAATTAGCAGCTAAATCACTAAGTACATATTTATAGCCTGCTTAATGTGACTGATCTCTTGGGGTACATATCAAAAATTAATAGCTTTTCCACTAGCCAAAAACATTTCCTTTGCTATCGATACTGCAATATTTCAGGTACAAATCCAAGTGTAATCCAGGCCTACTGGATTCAGTGAAGTAAAAACTTAATTAAAAGGAACTTCGGCAGGTACCACTACATACTGCCATAAATCTCTGATTTAAATACAGATAAACAATCTGGAATGCAAATGAACTATGTAACATGTAAAGCAAGCTAAAAAAACCCTACCACTATTTTTGATGGATGCTGAACCTTCAGATCATAGTCAGTTTTATTCCAACTGTGAGCACTGAATAATGTATTCTTTTTATCTGAAGAATCAAAACCTACATAGTCTAATTACAGAACACGGTTAGGAAAAGCTTCAAGAGCAGCTCTCCTTGACTGAATTAAAGAAAAACCTCTGTCCATGGGCTTCAGAGGCAGCAACAACAAATGGAACAGTAATTGCACAGCAAGTTGCAAGGAGCAACAGAAGTGCATTTTCATCTCTCAGTCTCTACACTGGTACAGCATTAACTTCCACACCTCAGAAATGATCTTTTCATATGACACAGATAAGCTGTATGCATTGTGGCTCACTAAAATTCTGTTTACTTTTGAAGCCAGAGACAATCTAACAGTCTGATCAGAAACTGTACCTCTGGCCTTTTGTTTCAAAGAACACACAAAACATCCAGACTAAACCCAGGTCAGACTATATCTACACATGTATTAATCAAGGTGTAAAAGCAAAAATAAAGGCACAGGAGGCTCCCCACTCATTAGAAGCTAGAATTTGTTTACCTATTCTAAACAAGAACATATATGGACTGAAATTGTGTGTAGAATGAAAAATGCCTTATAAATAATCTTCTAATGAGTCAATTTATCCCATTTTACCAAGAAGTAGATCAGCTGACCAAGTGTATAGACCAGATTATTTGAGAATAATGTTAACCACTAAAAGCTTTTGTGTAGCTGGCAGAATTTAACCTGAATTTAAAAATTCCAAAAGGGAAAGAAACTCTAAACTTGCTTTCTTACAAAAAGAAAGAATGTGTGTAAGAATTATCTACTGTAACCATAGGGAAGATTTTGTTGGAATGTCACAGCCAATATTAGTAATTAATACATTTTAGAACTCAAAGTATTTGGACTTCTCTTTAAAGAATAACTTTTTTTTTTTTAGCTTTTTAAATACTTTTACTATTAATTCTTCAAATTTCTAAGACATCTATACATGCTGGTTCTCTGGAAAAATGAGCAAGATTAAGCCTAGAACTAAGGAAAAAAATTACTTTTTTTTTTTTAGCACTAATGTATTTCCTTCAGTAAAAGAACTGTAGCACCAAATGCATGGCTTTTCCAGATTGTTTTTAAGGCTCAACTAAATTACACCAGAATTACAGGATGTTACAATCTAATCTGATCTTAGCCTCAATTGTTCTGGACACATCAAAGTATTGTAACCCAATAAAGATTTTCAAGGTAGTCATGTGAACAGTTTCAAGCACATAGCAGCACACATTCCACCTCTCCAGCAGTGCTCATTTTGTCTTTTTAAGATAAGTATTTGTCTAATGTGTGAGGACACCACCCATTCAAACAGACTGCAGTGTAATCAGAGGTTAGTTCTCCCTATGGACAAACCCAAAGGCATTTTAACAGAACAACAACTTTAGTAGTAAATAGGCCTCTGCTGTAGAAGCCACTGCCCAGAAACTACTAGATTCCAATTCCTGCTATTTGTTGGGGGTTAATTCCTTGATCTGCAGTTCACTAATTTGGTTGGAACTCCCTGTACCTTGGAAGGAGGAGCTGCAGGTTTAGGAACCAGATTTTTGTAGACACTTGGGACAATGGTGGTGGCTTTGTTGCCATTTGCCAGGTGAGAAACAGGTGATGTAAATGCAGCTGAGAAGGCGGCGGAAAGGATCCTCTTTTGAAACCTTTTTGATGACCAGCATCTTGGTAGGTTGCTTGGCACTAGGGGGGTTTTCTGTAAAACAAAACAAGAGATTCTGAAATACAGATGTTCAGTTTCAGAACAGCTTCAGTACACTGCCTCCTGTTCCTCCCTCTCCATCTTCGACACTGCACATCTGATTCTGAGACCATCAGCTGCTCTTTCACTTCAGCTCTGAGAGAGACACCGGATGTGGATATCTAAATACAATCTTTTCTAATTAAACACAACAGCTCCCCTGATGCTGAAAGGAAAAACCTATAGTGACATCAGTTAACAGCCTTGCACCATTCTACAAAAATCAGAATAGATAGGAGTATTTTTTTGAGCAACATGGATCAGCTTTGTTAGTTCACTCACACAGCAAAAAATATTTACATAACTTATACCTCAAAAGACACGTTAATTAAGTACAGTTAATGTTTCTTAGGCCAAATAAGCATCATTTCCAGGAGGGTAACAATTTTAAAAATACCAATAGTATGAACAGATAAAAGCTCCATAATGTTCTCTTTAAGTTTTGAGCAGAACAACAGCTACCTGACAAACATGCAAAAAGATACAACCCAACAGTACTGCAAGAAATGTTTCTGAGTTTCTTTCACATTTGTACTATTTACAGTCTATTACTGTACTATTACTATCTAACCCAAGTAATCCAACTAATTATCAACAAATCTCGTGTTTAACTGCTGGAACTGATACCTTGTTTCACTTTTTTTTTTAAGGCATAGATTCACAGAGTACATCAGGATCAAAGCAAGGCTGTTATGAGTTTAAAAAAATCAACTGAACTCAACCACAGAACTATGACAGCTTTGGTATATTTCCACTATGAAGATCCCAATGTCTAGTTCACTCCAATCTGCTCTGCCCTTCAAGTGATGTCTATGTGAAATTTTAACTGCAGCCGACAGGAAGCAAACACAGAACAGTGACATTACCGCCATTGGCTAGTTGCTTTATGACAAGACAAACAGTTTCAAATAGACAAAAAGGCCAAGAGATTAGGGAAGATTGTGGGAGGAAAAACAACAAAGGACAGAAACAGTAAAATGTCTACTTCACTTAAATCCTTAAAATATTTTTGAGTGAAAATCCCAGCATTTAAACACCTGTTACAATTTTCTGCTCCATCATCAGCATTGTGTACAGTGACCTTCACCTACCCCCATACTCCAGAAGGTGTCCCTAAAGGTTTGTTCTGGTTGTTTTGTCTTCCACCTTCTGGATTCAAAGATGGCTGTAAAAAGACAATGTAAATGAATATATTGTTATATCACATATAACAAAAATAAACAGTATTAACATTTTTTTCCAATAACCCACAGTATGGATAGACTTCTCTGAACAGCACCTGAGGTGGAAGAGAATGCTTTGCCACAAGACATTTAAAAATCGAGTTTGCCTTCTCCCGGTTTCTGCTGTATTTCCACTGGAACTATCGGAGGGCTCAGGATAACTCCTCTAAGGTCTTATACTATAATTAGGTAGATTTTACCAACCAGTACATGTATTAAAAAATTAGGTATTTGAAAGCAGCTCAAAAAAACCCCAAAATCCACATCATCAGTATATGAAGAATCTATCCTCATTTCATCGATATTTTAATTCAATAATGATGCATGAGCCAATAAAAAAAACAAAACAAAACAAAACCCCCCAAAGCAATACTAGATTCATAATGTAAAGGAATATATTTACTGAGAAAGAAAATCTACATTTAAATTTGTATCAAAACTCAGACCACTTTTTAGGACAAGAGTGCGTGCAGACTTAAATGGGATTCAGTTTCAGAATTCAACTTGATGGAACAACTACAGACATGTCCAAGCTCAAAGTAGAGTGAAGAAAATCTAAGCATTCAATCAATCCTGATTAGCTATTCCTCTTCTGCTGTCCCAAATAACCTCAGTTCAAAATACAGCCATCTTTTTCCTCTTTTTAAGGAATTCCTCATATCTCAGTTACTATGGTGACAGCATAACTCTCTAATAGTAAGCATCTGAAATAGTAGGTATTTCTGTTCTGTAAGAGTAAGGAAAAAAGTCCCACCATACCATAAATTCCTGCCTCAAGTCTCCAGAAACTCTTCTGTTTAAGTGCTTCAGTTTTTAGCTACAGGTCAGTTTTATAGCAGGGGCACTCACACTTTGACTAAACAGCCTGCTTTGCAGACCTTTCAAGAAAAGTGTTGTCAGCCACACAGGCCTAACAGTCACACACTTAACCACAGCACACAGCACTTTGAGCACTAGGGCAAAGACAGTACAGGAGTTACTAAACAAAGCTTGCTGCTAGCTAGCCTGTGGTATTATCATCTTAAAAATGAAGGAAGTAATTAGAGAAGAAACAGCCATGTAAGCTGGGGAAGGCACTGAAGAAGAGAATGAAGTATGTGGAAGAAAGATTTAGACCAAGATTTAGATAACAAGAGATTGCACAGTTGCAATCATTGCAATATTTCTAGATTTCAACAGACTTCTAATGGTCAAAAAACAAGCTCATAGCCTGAATTACAGTATTCTTGAGAAATCAGGTAGTAGAAATCTACACACAAGCTTTATCCCCACTCTCCAGCTGTTAACCATCCTGTGGTACAGGCTCCTGCTCAAAGCAGCAGCAGCTGAAACAAGAGAAATGCAATCACCTCCCAGGCCCTTCACTGAAAAAACCCCAGCAGCTTAAATCAAACTGCCTCCTGTGGCAATTTAAGTGCAGGCTCTGGATTTTGGCCTGAAGCAGCTGTGGGTATTCATGTATTTCACTCTGACTCGTAAATTCCTGAGCAGAAAACCATCAAACTGCCACAACAATTTCAGCTCTGAACAGCCTTCCAGACACAAATGCTGAATAAGACAGCAAATACCTCATGATGATGATACATGCAAGTGTGCACAGTATTACCAGAACCTTTCATTACAGGAGGCAGCAAAGGCTTAGTACTGAAGATGAAGATAGGAATTGCATTAGGGGAAGGGACAGAATTACCAGAACCTTACAGAGGATATTCTCTTCATTACACTAGTCAAGAAGAGCCTAGAGACAGCAAGAAATAGATGCAGAAAGAAAACCACATGGAATAACACTCTTCAGGGGTCAGGAGAAATAGAATTAAATAGAAAAGAAAAGGCAGAAAAGGTGCACATCTTTCAAAGCATTAGCATTAAGGAAGGCACATGGTAAGGATTGAAAGTCCTAAGTCCAAGTACTGCTTGATAAAGTTTGAAAAACTAAAGACAATCCAGTAAAAATAGAGCAGGATGTAAGAGACTATCATACTGATAACACCACGTGAATCAAAATGCTGAATAAGAAGAAAGTTGGAAGAACTGGAGATGTTGATGGAAGAAATGGCTCAAGAAACCCTGATCAGCAGATTAACAGAGAGAGAGAGGAAAACAACTCTGATAATACTGTTCAAGGCAGAAGACTCAAGGCAGATGGTTTGAAAAGGTCTGAGCATGTCATGAACAAGCTTGGGAAGGTTATCACAAACACCAACACGTATCAGAGTGAAGGAGACAGGAAGACTGAAGCAGGCAGACTGAAGATAAGCTGAACAGATGTATTTCTAGGAGCGAAAAAAAGGCTTTGTAAGCAAAGCCACAAAGTCCCATACAGCTACTATTCCTCTGTCACCTTATGGGTGTCACTGAAGACCTGCCCTGAATGTTACAATGCCTTCAGTTCCCAATCACCATTTGGCAAAACATATGATCCAAACCCCACAATCCAACATGTCTTCAAGTCCTGAGGGCTCAGCATCCTATCAGAGCCGGCATAATTTTGTTAAAATTTGCTGTGTCTCAAACATGGAATGGAATGCAACTCACCACCTATCAATGCTAACAGAAACGAGATACGAAAAAGCCATTTCTCACTCCTTCCACTTCTAATGAGAAGCTACACACTTACAAAGTCTTCCTCCTCAAACTGCAAATGCTCTTTATCTTCCTTCTTCTCTTCCCTGGATTCAGCAGGCAGCTTTTCTTGAAAGGCGGAACTTTTCCGAGAATGGAAGTTGCCATTCCAGTGGCGATGAACTCCAGTTCCTCCTCCTCCACGCTGGTTCACACTATCATGGCCCGTGAGGGACCATGCCAGCCAGGCTGACTGCCAGAAAGCCCAACATGAGCTCCTTTAGAAACACCAGAATCTACAGAATCATGGCGGAGAAGGGACGGCTGATGCCAGCAGTCTAAACAAAAGGAGATATGCAAATGAAAAAAATCAACACAGTATGCAGAATACTGGAGATATCAGGTTGTTTTTCTTGTTGTTCAGCCAGTGTTCACTAAGTAATTGCTGTTCTGAATTTATTAAGTACTGTGTGATTATATGAGAAAACAAATCAAGCTACACAATGCACTTACAGCTACTATGAAAACCTCTTAAGGCCTGAGTATATTGCACAGACAAGAGAGTAGTACAACTTCCTAATAGAATGTTTGGAAAAAGTAACAGTTTGGGAAAATGTTTCTATTCTGCCTGAATTCTTCATTCTGTAGAATATTTCAAAATGTTTGCTCTCAGGCTGCATTCTGGTCCTTCTTACTCACCTCCCGCAGTTCGGAGGGGCCCATTATTGAAAATCCATCGGAAGAGTTGTGTCTCCTGCGGCTCACGCCAAAGCGGCCCTCTCCCCGTGGAAGATGCTCTCCATGTTTCTCAAAGGTGGCTGCAGGGGACTGCTAGAAGGTAAAAGTCATGTAATGAAGCACTCAACTCTTCAGGAGCCTGTCATGCCAGCAGTGACATTTGCCTAATTGAAAAAAACCACCGACCCCCACATTCCTGTATGAGTTTCAATACAACATCCACAACTGCACTGATTAGCCAGCAACATCAATGAGCCTGGATCTGATCCAGAACAGCTCACAAATCCACCTGTCTCCCACAGAATCACAGAGAACCCAACACACTGATCTTACCCATGGTCAGAGCTGTGAAAGCAGCTGATCTGTATTACTGTTACCTTGGTTGACTGTGGTGTTGAGAAGTTAAGCCAGGCAGGAACAAAGTCATGCTGCGCCATTTAGGTCCAGTGTCTCCCTTCAATAAAATGAGGCATCAAACCTCATGGCCAGGCTCTGTAAATTAAAAGAACATTCCCTGTCATCTTATCCAAACTGAAATAATAACACTATCTCTCAAAGTTTGGCCTATACTACAGGTGGGGAAAAGTGCTGAAGTTTTTTTTGTATTTATTTGAGCATTTTTCTTCTCCTGCTTTGTTCCTCTGACTGAAACAGGTAAGAACTTCAACATTCCCAGTTACTTCCTGTTTACAATTAACCACACCCATGAGGTTGACAACCATAGGCCAGCTCCTGCACTCCTGTGTTCTTTCCAGCATATCACAGCAATTTCTACTGCTCAAAATGGTGAACTATTGCTCCATACAACTGAATTCCACCTTTTTTTGTGGAAGCTTCTCCAGTTTAACATCTTGCCTTATTTTTCAACTTTAATTTATCTAGAAACAAGTCAACACAGTATAAGCAAAGTAGTAAATACATATGATCACCTACCCTGAGTTTGGCCTCTGCAGTCCCAATATCCTCAGTTTGTGTGCTTCAGTGACCTCTGGGTTCCTTCCTTCTCCAGAATTCTGGAAGGCCAGCCTTGAGGCAATAGTGCGTCTCGAAGCAGAGCACGAGAGGCCGCACTTCGTGCCAACTGTGCCCTTCACCCCCTCAGCTGCTCATTTTACCCTCTCTTTGCACTCTCACTACAAAAAAAAGATACCTAAGAAGGTAATTTATATTTAAAAAGGCCAACGCCCACGTTCACCTCATTAAATTTCCTCTGGTCGTGGTAGTACAGAAATCAGCCTTTACATTACAAAAAGGTTTGTCAAGTCTGCATGACAACATTCAGAGCAACATCATGGTTAATACTGAACAGATACACTCAAGGCTGCTGGACAGTTCATGATCTGCAGCAGATCACCTAAACACTCTGGAAAAATGATGTTACATAAAAAATGTTTGCCCTAAATACTGAGATCTAAACAAGAAGCATCTGCCCAAGTGCTCTTAAAATATAAATTTCATTTTTATCACATACATCTGCTAAAAAAAAGGTAAAATATTTTAAAAAACGAATGTTAGGATATACTCTAGTCTCCACGTAACTTGGCTAATGCTCCACAGAGCTAAGCACTACTTGATACAAAGCTCAGAAGCAGGAATGTTCTCCCTGTTTTTCACCATTTACATGCTGAAACATAGGTCACATGAACAAAAAAAAGCCAGGTCCAAAAATAATCTCTTCTACTCTATTTTTTGTAGACTGGGTGCTGCTTTTAAAGGGACACAAATAATCCACAAGAGCTTCTTGTTCTACAGTGAAGAGTTCACTTCTGGGTCATAGTCCTCTTCCATCAAAGAGGTGAGACAGGAACTGTCGTCACTGTAAAAAAACCAAACACAACTCCATCAATACAAGTGGCATAAACACAACAAAATATGACTAAAGAGAAGCACGGAAAGGGAAACTGAGCAACTGCAGTACAAGTGCCAAAAGCTATTTGACTGCTGATCAAAACAAAACCTGAAGTAATCTAATTTAAAAAGAGTCCCTGAAAAGGGTGCTTTTACTTTTAAATGATCACTTCCCAGATTTAGTCCACAAAAGGGCAACAAAAACAACCAGAATAAAGGGAAGACTGGAGAAACTGCATGCAGCTGATGAAAGCGATTCCCCACTTGATAGCAATTTTAAAACCTGCTGCTAAAATAATGAGACTGTGGGCTGCAGGTAGGCCTGGCCATTCCAAATGCCTCATCTCCACATGCCCATGTCACTCCTCATCTGCTCCAGTGCAGCCAGACTCCCCTCTCAAGAGGATGATGCCAAGTAATACAAATGGTATTCCATTAACTTCTCCATAGAAAATACTCCATAGAACTTCTCCATAGAAAATACTGTGGCCACCAAAACCTGAGTTATTCTGCTATGACCTCTTTTTTCTTGAACCATCCTACCTAACTAGAAGCAACAGATAGTTTAGTCAGGAAAGTTGTATTACTGTTTTGATGCCATCAGCTGTTTCACAGATGCCTTTAAGTGTGCCTTACTATGCTTTTATATTTGACTTATCAGAGTTTGTTTTCTTTGTTTGGATATGGCTCCATTCTTTGATCTGTTTTGGTTTTAATAGTGTCACAGTCAATATTATGTCATTCTTTACCTAAGCATGTGGAATTTTTAAAGAAAGTTTTAAAGGTGATTTTGATCAAGGCTCAAAATAAACACACTGGGGAAGAGTAAAAAAAATCATGACCTTATATCTTCTGGGTCACCCCTTTAATAAACCCCTTCATTTTTGTTTTCCTTTCTGAAGCAGATATTACTGGTGCATAGAGAAGTTTGGAAAGATGGAAACATTTCTGCACCTAAGCTCTGAGTCACAATCACATTTCTGCAGACAAAGTAAGAACAAGCAACCTCACAACACATGTAAACTACCAGCCAAGATGAGGAAAAACCAGAGTGGTCATGGCCACACACAGTATTGACCTGGGAACTTTCTGAGCACCCTACCCAGAGCTACAATCTACTGAGTGTCACACATTGCAAACAACTCAAGTTCTCATCTATAAAACGTGTTTTTATATTAAAGGGCAATCTTCCAGTGTGCATAATGGACATAATGGAACATCTGCTGCAGACAGAACAGACTTCCCATCCTGCTGAACTATGTACAGGTACAAAACTCCTTTAGATGTGACCTTCTGAGTGTACTACCAAACGTTTGAGCAGTAAGCAGAAGATAAAACAGGGACAAAGTCAAGGCAGCTGACTATATTTAAACAAGATTCATTACCTTCTGAATAAATATGCTTTTCAGAATGAACTGTATAGCAATTAAGCTATGTTAAATTGTTGATAGAAGTTAAAAAATTTAAGAAGTTGATTGAATGAACCTTGAGAATGGTTCCAAATAATGTGAAAAATGGACCTAAAGAAAGCCCCCCCGAGAACTGTTCTCTGCATTTAAGGTAACTAAACAAATGAACATCACAGAACTGCAGTTTTGAAGTAAAAACGAGGTCTGAGTACAAAATAAAAATAAAACACCACTGAAGTTCAATACCCAGGTTCCATTTACCAAAAAGGCTCCCAGTACCTTTGCAAAAGCAAGGCAAAAGCATATCAACAGTTTTGTGCTGCTGCAAGTCTTCCCTACATATTTCAGCACAATCAAAGCGAAGGTGAAACATTGTAGAACTTCAATCACCAATTTATAGATGATCTTGTAGAGATTTGGGTCTCCGAAGCAGTTATTCTGATATCACTGTTAGTATGAGTGGCATGGGCAAATCCTTAAACAGTGCCTAACATGCATGTGTGTAGACAGTCTAGGACAACGCCTAGACCTGACTCAAAAAGCAGAAACGACATACGCAACTCATCAGGCATCACCTTCCTGGGCATGTCCCAGCACAAAAAGGAGAACAGATGTCACATTTTAAATGAAATACTTTTTGCTAAAGCAAAAAACCTTGTTAGATGAAGTGCTGTAAATTACAGTAGCACGGAAACCCTTTGGTCTCCAAAATCAGCCCATGTGTCCCCTTCTCACACAGACTGTCCCAACAGCACATCTGCAACCTACCTGAGACCACTTCCGTAACCTACCACTCCACTGACAACATCAGAAAATCCTAACAGCAAGACCCAAAGTCTCTCCATTACTCTCTCTGACTGCAATTGATAATAAATTCTTGAGAAAAAAGGTTCAAGACCAAGAACAAATAGCATCAAGACTTGCAGAATACTTTCTCATACTTTTATGCCAGAGTCTATATTTCAATTTAATAACAGTCAGAGTTCTATGCAAATCTGTTCAGTTTCTTTGTTTTCAGACACATTATACATTTTTGCCTCCCAAATGAGAGTGGGCACAGTTTACTTGTGCTTTATGTAGAAGTCAACTTGTATCTATTAAAAAAAATAAAAAATACCGCCTCAATTCAACTGGATATTTTCTTGTGCTACCAAGTGCCCAACCACATTCTATTCAGTTTTACATGATACTCATGGACTCATCAAGTCATGCCTCTTCCAAACTAAGAGTATCCATGGAAGCCTTCTGAATACCTCCAATCATCTGTATTAGCCTTTACCCTAATCTTTAGGTACAACGTCACCAAAACGGCATCAAATGTTCACGATTTGGGAGCATGACCCATTTACACAGTGGTAAAACTGCGCATTCCTAAATCTAGCATAGTTATTTTTCCCCCCTATTACTACACAGAACTGAAATGACCTTTGACAACTACTCAGTTCTTCTAATATTGCATTTACAGTTCAATCGAACTGATCCCTGCTTCACTATGGAAAACACAAGGACAAAGATCATCACTAGCCACTCCCAATTCCAGAAAAAAGCAAACAGAAGTGCTTGTCAATGCAAATCTAATTAATTATTGCTTTCCTTTTAAAATGAATGAAAATGCGAATTACTTCAGGTAATACACATCAGAAAAAGAGAAAATAATAGTAATATAACTAAATGAAATGTTCTCTACAGGCATACCTCCTTTCAGAACAATGAAATCTGTATTAATGAGCTCTGGTGTAGGAAAAAAAAAAGGCTGTCTGTCAACTATCCCGAAATATTATTTCAGCCATCAAAATTAATAAGTCTTTGGCAAGTAACCTAAGCATGAAAAAAGAATCAAACTCTGTATTAGCACCAGGTTCCAATTATTTTTAAAGGTTAATTAGAACTGTTAACAATTTATCTTATAAATTTTTTACATGTAATATTAAAAATATCTTAACTGTTACTTCATAGCAACCTATTTTCTTAAGTTTCTCTTATTCCAAAAGTATTTTTTCCCTTGTTAGTGCTTAAGTTTCACAACTAAAAAAATATCTTTACATGCAAGTTGACGTGGTATTTATCATTGAGTCAAACAAAACTGTCAGGTATTCTTTTATATACCAGATTTTACAGTGTATTTGTCTAAACAAATATCAAAAACTGGCATGAAAACAGAAGAAACATACAAACACATTCCATTTAAAGATCACAGACCACAGTAAGAAACATCTGCAGTCACAAACCCAAGGGCTATTCTCCACAGCCCTTCCATAAAGTTCTTGCTGTACCACAGCTGAATGGAGTTGCCTGGTTGTTAGCAGCCTTCTGCTTACTTTCATTTCTACTCCTAACACAGACTTGATCAGACTTAATCTCTAAACCAGGATTTCTAAAGCTTTGACTCTCAAGCTGAGCTTTTCAGATATACCTGGCAGTGGGAGCCAAGGAGGTGTTCAATATGTAAAGACCTACATTGACCAGAACACGAGCCTAGAGATGAGCTAAATATAATCAGAGCCACTGAGCTATTTTTCACTGGAAATGGATCAAGATATTTCAAAAGTCCTAAGAAAGAGAACAGATTAGCCTTAGCAGCCATGCATTTTTCCTATTACTTCCTCTTCCATCTCCTGCCTTGGCCTACAAGGTTGTAAAAAGCAACAGGAAGCAGTCTCCCCTGAGTTCCAGACTGCCTGCTGCGCCATGACGTGCTGTTCCAGCACCTCTGGGAATACCTGGAACCAGGGCTTCCAACCTTTGCCCACATTACATACTGCAGGGCACATTTCTGAACTGGACACATTTTACTGGGCGCTTTTTCTGCTTCACTGTACCCTGAAAAGGTCCCTAGGTCCCTTCAGCACTGCTGGCTACCAAGAATCCTGTTAACAGCCTCTAATTCAGCTTCTCCTTTCCTGCAACAGCAAATCACAAAGATGCTTCTAGCATAAAACCAGCATAAAAGTAAACTTTTACCCTTCATTACACATTTATCAATCCAGTTAATAGCAGCTGTAAAAGGTCATAAGGACAACACCTGCCTATCCCTGCCACAATTTCAGTGCACTGCATTTCTATCTATTACTCTAAATAAAACATGTTTACTTTAAAGAAGTAAAGATTTGTTTTTCTAACCAGCCAAGCCAATGGGGATTTCAGTAATATTCCTAAAGATCAGATGTCAGCTGGGTTGCAAAAGCATTCAGAAGCATTAGTGAACAATTTAATGGATGCAGAAAGCAGAACAGAATTTACTTCCCTCATCAGTTTTCTTTCTGTGAAGCTCTTTTAAAGTTATTTAATCAAACAGATATGCCCAAACATTCAAAACAGACCACTTTCCACTTCAGTACTTTTTGGAGTAGTGTCACTGAATAGGTGTGAATAGGTTACTTTATGATAAGGAATTAATACAATATACATTTATTAAAATATCTCTAATAACCTTCAATTGACCCAATACATTCACAGAAATAGGGAACCATAACCTGGGGTCCAACTCAGGAAGAGTCAAAAGCATGCTGATTTCCTTAAGGATATCAAAAAGCCTCACATGAAATGTCATTATTCTGTTTTCCAGAAAAAAAAAACAACCCAACAAGACAAACAGCGCATGGCTTTGTCTTATTGTCATTAACATTTTATTAAGATAATCATATTTGGGAACAGAGACTTAAAGAGAGCCTCTAGTTACAGCCCCCTGCCACAGGCAGAGACACTGTCCACTCAACCAGGTTGCTTACTTCCAGTATGGGGAAGTAAGCACAACTTCCACAACTTCTCTGGGCAACCTGTGCCAGTGAATCCCATTTATGACAATCACAAATCCTGCTTCAATCTTGCATACATTATGAGGCCTCACTGTAAAAGACACAAATGCTGCACAACTCCTTCAATAGTTGTCATAACAACTGGTAAGCCACATCTTCACAAGTTGAGATCATTCATTTCCAGTTCATCTACAAAACAAACTTACTTTCCCTTTGCTTTCACTTCTATTAATACAATTGTCTAGACACACCTTCACCCTGTCTGCACAACTGAAAACCAGCTCCCTTTGGAGAGGACAAATGCAGATGCTCTGGAATGGCACGTACAACTGGCAGAGCTCACACACCTGAGGTATCAGGAACCAGAACTGTATCCCAGATATGCCATTACTACTAATTTTTTCCCATTATATCCCACAGACAGACCTCCAAAACGGCTGCACAAATGTAAAGGAAAGCCCTATTAATTAAAAATATTGTTTAAATGGTATCTGGCTGCTGAAAAAAAATCTAGTATCTAAAAATGCAGAGCATCACTTATAACAGGTTTTCTAGAATTACAGAAATATGAGCCCATTTTAGAACACTAAATGATGGATTAAAATGTTAATCATGTACTGAACTAAAATCTTCCCAGATACAGATATTAAACGTTATAGTGAAAAGCAGCTATTACTGAGAGATTAACACCTTGTTTTTCAAGTTTAAAGCAAATGAATCTATCTTGCAGAGTCATCAAAACTGTTTTGTATTCTAGACAGAACACTGCTATATAAATCTGTATTCCAAGATGAAAACACGCCAGAAGCTTGGCCACACAAAAGTTCTTCCAGAGTAACAGGCTAGGGGTGGGGGAAAATCATACCAATGGTTACATACCTGGCCACTTATGCAAACCAGATGACAAACCTGAATGAACTGAAAATAAGTAAAGAAAGGTCCATACAGACACACCTATGTCCTATCCCCCTTTTCTCTACTGACAGTCCTTCCACTGATAACCCACACAGCTCTGCTTCACAACCTGTCCCTCCACATGCTTACTTTCCACTTCTCCAAGGTCATGCTGACCCAGTCTTACCTCCTTCAAAACTCCTGGGCAAACACATACTCCCACAAAATCCCATACTGAACAAAGCCTTAGCTGTCTGGTCTCACGAATACATACTGAGATCTACAGTGCAGGGGGTAAGGAGATGATTTTTTTCCTTTGTGATAGCAATTAAAGATACAAGGGCATACAAGAGTAACAACCAAGTAACAGAGAAAAGGGACTTCCAGGACAGTAGGAAACACTGTTAATCGAACAAGAAAACACCACTGACAAAAATACCACCTTTAGAAATGCTATTAATTGAATACCTGCCCTTCAAGCTTCTGTTGATCCAAGTTTCTGCAAGCAAAGTTACCACACAAAAGCCAACAAACTCGTCTTTGGAAGCAAGTTGTACTTAACTCAAAAGCCCAAAGCACATTTTAGAAAAGGCAGCATCTGGGGAACCTGTACAGAAGCCTGTGTAAGATGATAAGTCTCTGGACCTCAGCCAGCAAGTGTGATACATCAAAAATGAACCCTTCCACAGCGTTTTCATGAGTTTACGCCTCAAAGCGGCAAGAAAACCAAGATAAAGCCATTTAAAACATGCAAAATCTAAAAGGCTCAACTTCTTATAAGCACAAAATAAGAGAGCACAGACTTTCTAGATATTATGCCTGCCACCAATTATTCCTGGGTGTTTCATACACTGGCAATGCAGTCATCCCTTATGCCTCTCTCCTGCGCCTGTTAAAGATTCCACTTCCCTCTAAAGCCCCTTTAACTGTCTTTAGTACTGTTTATGTTAGAGAACTATGGTATCTACCTGAAATACTAAAACCTGTTTATTGCTCCACCCTGCTGCAAGGAATAGGGTTTCACAGATTGTACATCTCTCAAACAAGTGCATCTATTGACACTACTGATACAAACCAAATAAATAGTATTAGGCTTTAAATGTGAACAGTGCTCTGAACTTTCAAACAGCTTTAGCATTATATTAAATAAGGTATTTTAAATCTGGAGAGGGTATTCTAAGGTATTTAATCAAATCCAAAGGTCTTTTTAGCTCTTTAAGGAACAATATCAAACATCTCTTTTGTACTGCACTTTGAGCTACAGACCTTTTTACAAGTAAGTCAAGATAAGGCTCTGTTCTGCCCAGCTTACACAGCACAGCACCTTGTCATGGATGCCTTTAAGGTGTCACTCTCATCCCCAAACCCTCATGACAGAATGAGTGAAAGGGCAGAGAAGAGCCCATCTGTGCAGTCTGCCCAAAGCCTTAAGGAACAAAGTCACTTCTACTGCACAGAAGCACACACCAGGATAATGCTCCCCATCATCAGGAAAGAATTGCAAATATGTAATTACTGCTTTATCCCCACTGTATGCCACATTACCTGTCTTCCAGAAATGTGGATGGAGCCTAAGCAAAAGTTAAGTAAGTAGTTCTCCAGTATCTTAAAAAAAAAACAACAAAAAAGGAATGGGTATTTCCCACAAAAGGATTTTATAAACCAGTATTTTGCCAGGGTTATTGCAGCTACTATAGCACATCTACATTTAAATATATTCTGTTTGGAGTTGACAAAAACACATTTCCTTTGGAAAACAGCCTCAAATGCAACCAGACTATTTATGAAATATTTGTGTCAAGGCAAGAGAGACTACAAATCAAGTAGAGGGAAGTACAGATCTGCATTCCAGATGAAGGATAAGCAAGTAGAAGGCATGTCATTTGCAAAGAGGAAGGAGAATTGAAAGTCAACAGAACAGAGGACATTCAGAAGTAAGTGACCATTCTCCTAACCAGTACTGGAGCAATTCTTTCCCTTGATACCATTGCCTGGATCCTACAAGACCAGCACTACAAACTGGGAAGGGAGGTGCAGTCCAGTTATAGGTACTTCCCCTAAAGACAACCTGCCAAGACTGAGGGACAGCTCATACCTCTGCCTTGCCCTGCATCTGGATTATTTCCAAATCCTTTTACATCAAGACCAGGACAATATGATCAAACTCCACATGTATTTGTCTGTAACTAGGACATGACAAAGACATGTTCACTCAGCACTTTTCAGCATATGTAAAACACCTGCATTACAGTTTGTAAAGTTTACATTGTCTGCAATGGTTTTCATTTCACTGGTTTAACATTTTCAACACTTTCACTGATTGAGAAATTATTAAATCAATGAAAAGTCACTGAACACAATTCAATTTAAAACGACTCATACATATAAAATAAATATCAAAAATAAGACATATTCCAGTAGTTTGGTCTTGGCTTACAAAAAACCCCAAACAAACAAAAAACCAAAAACCAACAACAAACCAAAAAAAACCCAAACAGAAAAAAAGGGAAAAAAGTGATCTCTAGTCCTGTGATCTAATGACTTGCTGAAGGTGGGACACATATCCTCTTAGCATATTCACAATGTTTTCCTGGAGTTCTCTCTATGATCTAGCCCATGAAACTGAGTTAAAATAAAGCAAGGAGTTATGGACAAAATGTTGTCCAGCTGGTTCGGGCTTTGTCTTTACATCTTGAAGAGAATTATTGCGCTGTTCTTCTCCAGGTAATCTGTGCAGGCCAACACTAAAACACTGTCATTCTTCTATCCTAGTGTCCTACCATAAATTACAGAATAAAAGCAAAACATCTGTGTGGGGGAAAAAAACCAAAACTTTATACACTGCATAGTTAAGCACCTTTTCCAGAGAGTTAAAAGAATTTAACTCTACCCTCTTCCATCAGATCTTTTTAAAAGTCAACTAAGAAATGCTTCCTCCTTCAGCAATTTGTACAGTGATCTTCAGCCTGCAGAGGTCCAAAAATTAATCCTAAAAATGTCTCAGGAAGTATCAGAAAAATGAGTTTGTTATCAGCAGACTGGAATTCATTATGCTGCTACACATACCTGCACTGGAATATTTTTTGGGAAGCTGTAAATGAAACCAGATTAGCACACCAGCCTCCTCCAGTGTTTCTCTACAATCCGTTTCGGTTACGTATATGGCTTGAAAGCCTGCCCCTGCATCTAACTCCTCACCTGAATCTATTTTGCTGCAGTTTCAACTCATAACTATTTGTTTTATTGATGATGGATGTGGAAACCTGACTAAACTCTCCTTGCAGATACCTTTTAAGAAATATTTTCTTCAGACCAAAACTTCAATATTCCCTGGCTGAAAGGCAACTTTAGCAGGTGTTTGCATTTTTTTTCCTTGGGGAAGTCCCACAGACCACCCTGTATTCCAGCACTGTCTGGCAGCAGAAAAAGGATCTACTACCATATTCCGGGATCAAATATAGCCATGCTTTAAAAGAAAAACAAACACAAAAACAACCAAACAATCCACCCTCAACCAGTCAAATTTTACTGACAAAGATCAAGCTTTCAAGTTCAAAGCATCCATGATGAAAAAACTGATGTGACCCACCTACCAAGTGTGACAGCTCGCAGGCAGTGACAGGATGTCAGAGCTGCCTCCCAGTTATACCTGCAGGTAACTTTTTAAAGCTGCTTTATGTATCACCTGCTTATGTCTGATGAAACAAGATGCATAAAAACATTGTAGAGCTAACCAATCCATTTTTTCCCAATCCTTACTTATGGTTTCTCTCTTTCACAGACTTTGTTATTTTCTTTACAGATCTTGTTACACAGCCCTAACTTTCCCATCTATCACATTATCCCAAACTGAACAAGACAGTTCCTGCTGAAGACCTACCACTCCCCAGCAAAATGGAGAAACTGCTTCATTGCCTTATTTAAAATGCTTCTATATGTTCCAGTATGACAAGTGAATTTTCATGACAGTGATGCTGCTGACTCATGATAATTTAGGAACCATTACAACCCCCAGGATACTCCCCCACAGAACTGCTGCCCTGCCAGCTGCTACTTGTCTGTGTAGGCAATACACCAAAACACAGTAATCTGAACCCATCTACACCAAAATGGCTGAATCCAAAGCTATTGTTTTCAGACCATTTATTGAATTTGTCAGGATCACATTATTTGTGTGTTCAGTAAGAACATTACTGCAATACAGGGAAGTGAAACCACCAAAAAGTACACGACACAGGACAGACTCCCTGATGTGAACACTCTTCCCTTGGACATACCCAAGTCTTGCCTTTTTTCTAGGTGTCAGGAGGGAAAATGCTCTTCAGCATTCTGGAACTTCTTCCACCCCCACAGGCTCTCAGCTTCCTAAATACTAGAGAATACATTCCAGAAGGCCCAGTCAACCTGAAGACACTGAAGTGATCATTAACCCATTTCTCTACTTTTAACTGGAGTTCAAAGTAGAGAAAAGACAGTTTTCCCAAACTAACAGTCAAGATCATAACACATTCAATATTTTCAGGATGGGAGATCCTTGCTGAGTTTGTTTAAGATTAACATCAAAGGTCTTTTCAGATCATCTCACGTGAGTCCTGATTAATCCCTTGATGATGGATGACACATTGTAACACAATGGCAAAACACTCCTCTCTGCTGAAAGGCTGGAGACCTGTTGTAATCTTAACCATACACCTTCACCAGCAACTTCGTGAACACCAATCATTTCTGTGCCCAGAATATTACCATATACCTCCCTGGTAGAGTCAGTCCTTTATTTACAAGTTAATTGTTCATCACAAACTGAAGATCAAAAAATTCCAAGAGAGTGTCACTCATTGCCACATACTCTGTATGTTGCAACTATGCTATGGGGAGGGGGTCACACAGATATCCAAAAGCTAAAAGAGACACCAAATATAAAACTTGAATTAAAATTTCTAATTTCTTCTCGTATTGAAAAAAGGAGGATTCTTAAAAACAGGAACATTTAGCCAACATTTTACACATACTTTCTTATCAAGAGTCACTAACATCACACCACAGAGCTGCGATCCTCCTCCCAGTGTGGAGGTTAAAACTATGCAAAACACTGAACTGGAAATGATCACAAGATTCAAGGAGAAAACAAATCAACACTGGCATTTTTGCTAGAATGTCTGTAAGTCCTAGAACTTCAGTTCCTCCTGGCGAACTCCCTAATGTACAACAGTCCCTGAGGCACAAGGTCACATGCTGCAAAATATTTCTTTCTGAGCATCATTTATTGCAGAAAACCTCAGTTATGTTTGGCTGCACTGGTTCAAAGCATTTTTGTTAAGCCAGACCTTGGAAGTGCAACTATTTCAGATTAGTCATATTATAGAACTGCATACACCAACACTTTGCAAAACTGTTTGCTGTTTAATTATAGAGAGGTCTAAGTAGCATAAAGTGTGAAAATTCTTCTCCTGACTTTTGAAGACCAGCTAGAGAAGGAGTAGCTTACTTTAATCCAGAATTTCCAATTTGGAGTGATACAGCCTGATCACTAATATGTATGATCAATTAAGCCAAAATGCTTCCCTCCCTGCTTACTGTCATGCTCACAGCCCTGTCTAACCTAGAACTTTTAGGTCTGCCCAGTGTTTACACATAAATGTATAGGACAGTGGACACTCAGCCACTATCAATCTCCACCTAAATCCACTCCTAAAACCATGAATTTATCTTCTGACCATACAGTAACTCATTAAAGTTTGGCATATTTTCACAGGAACATATAAAGTTACAGCACACAAGTTAAACAACATCCTGGCTTTCATGAGATGTTCTGAGCAGGACCACGTTTCTGCCAACTTCACTGCTTTTCATCAAATCTCATGAGCAAAGAGAACATGGACTTCAATTCCTCTTGCTGAAACAAAAGCCACACATGATTTAGTTGGCATCCTGGTCACTACGTAAGTGACAGTAAAATGTCTACTTACATTGCTGAGTTTGCAGAACCAAAACCAAACCACTCCTGCCTCTATAAATAAATTAACACAAAACCTAAAATTCCAGACAAACTTCCTGGTACAAACACTATCTTATCAACTGCAACATCCATACGTATGACCTGTCCCTGGATAAGTTAGAGCAACAGTCAGCTCCTGGTTTCTATGGCGCTGTAAGGAAAAGCTGTGTCCATGCAAGCACAGCCAGCACTCCGCAGGAGAGAGGTGCTTTCAAGCTTCAGCTCTGCTGAACAGTCAGCCCTTTTCCAAATCTCTTCACACAGACAAACAAACAAAGCACACCCTGGAGTACACTTCACAGCTAAGTCAATTCAGCAGTTACACAACTAACTTCAAACAACTTGTAACACTGGGGGTGGAGGGGGAGAGGTAACTTTAACTCCTGAGCCAGTAGTTTTTCTTCACTTTGTAAAGGCAAGAACTACATTATCCGACACCCCACACTCCTGAAGAAATTTACAGATCTAACCACAGCATTTTTCTATATTAAAATAAGGATCCCACAACTCCTAAAATATGATTTTTGTTTCATGAAAATACTAGTGAATATTATTTTCCTGTTGTGACTTAATTTCCTAATTTAAAACAGGAATGTTAAGATTCAGGAACACCATGCAGCAGTCACATATTGAGACAAGGTGACTATACCCTGCAAATATTCTCAGTGTAAAGATTTTCCCCTAACATTAGGAAAGTATGCACTTCCATTTGATTTGTTGTATTTCACATCTGCCTTCTGCTCCTCATATTTCTGAGACACTGCAGAAAAAACAGGATTTGCGTTTTTTGAAATGCCATCTGTTCCCTGCATATTTTCACTTTAGGTCCTTGTATGATATCTGCAATGGAAACTTCTGTGTCATATAGGATTAAGGCTATAAACCAGACGAGTATAAAATGTAGAGGGCTGCTGCACTTCCCTAGAAATAGCTGTAAAAAAACACCAACACCATAAGGAAGCATCATCTGAAGCCTTTCTATTCTAAATACAAAACTTTTACTAAGTTCTTCTTGAAGGGACTTTCCTCCAGAAATGATGTCAAAGAGTGCGAGAGGAAAATCTGCTCCTCTTAAATCTGGGAATTTTATTTGTTCCTACCACCGCTCTACACCTGTTTCCTTCCTGAGTCAGAAAGTGGAAGTTTGAAATACCGGTCTCCAAATGGATAAGCACAGGAAACCTTTCACTGAAATACCAGCCATATTCATTCATGAAGTAACATTTGCATAAGGTTTTTTCATAACCACCTAACATTTTTATAGAAGCAATGTCAACTCTACAGTAAACTCAGCTTTGATGGCGCTCCAATTATCTCAGCTGTTATCTCCATTCCCCCTCTTTGCTATTTCCACACTTTGCTCAGGCACTTGCAACGCTTCAGAGTATTATCAACATTACTAACACTTGTGTCACTCACAGCTCGGGGGCGGGGAAAGGCAAGCTGACCTACCTGGTCATGTTAATATAAAAAGATCTTTAAGCAACACTCTTAAACTATTCCACCATTACTTGTAAGAATTTAAATAGCCACTGTTCCTCTAAAGCTGTTTAAAAACTTGTAACTTGTGCAGACACCCACTGACTGCTCTAAAATCGGTCCAAAACAGCTCGTTACTAAACTGAATTGAATTTAAAGTCTTAAACGGATATTTGAAACGCTAGGCGCGTTCTGATCAAGTCCAGCCCCAGCCCTTTAAGTAAACCACACAAGACCTTAGGCCAAGGGGGCATAAAACACACCGGACACACGGAAATAACTTTCACGCCGGAAAGAGCCGCCTCACGCTCGGGCCAGGCGCTGTTTCCCTACGAGCAGACAGCGAGCAGCACCTGACAAGTTTCCCAGCCTCGCTGGCAGCGGGCAGAGCGAGCCGAGCCCCGGCTGCCCGCAGCACACGTGTCACTGCCGGGCGCCGACCGCCCCTTCCCGCCGGGGGCAGCCGGGAAGCGCGGCCCGGGAGGAGCCCAAGGAAAACGACCGGGCCGCCCGCTTTCGTTTCCAGCCTACAGCGGGGTCGCCCCTTCCCGGCTCTCGGGACTCACCCGCCGCCCCGGCCCGCCCCTCCCGCTCTGCTCACGGATGGCCCCATGACAGTAGCTCAGCTCCGGCAGTGTCAGCGCTACGAACTTCCCGGCTGAACAGGAAACAATAAACCGCAGAGCCCCGGCCCCCGCCGCCCACCCAGGCCCGTCCCTGCCCGCGGGGACCTCGCGCTGCCCCCCCATGGAGTCGCCGCGGCCGCGGGACCGAGCGCCGGGGGGGGGGGGAGGGGGGCCCGGCCTGGCGGGAGGCCGCTCCCGGGCCGCACCGAGCCCGCGGTGCCGCGGGGAGCGGCGGGGCGGGCCTGGGGGCGGCAGGGGCCGGGTGAAGGCGCGGGGGGCGCGGGGGGCGCGGCGGGGGCGGCGCGGGGGCCGCACTCACCGGGCGGGCCCTGGCGCGGCTCCGGCGGCCCCACAACCATAACAAAGCTCTGCCCAAAATGGCCGCCCAGCCCTGCCCGGCCGGGGGCCGGAGGGGGCGGGGCCCGCGCGCGCGCGGGGCGGGGCCGAGCACGCGGAAGAGACACGCCCCCGGCGCCCCTTCCCTGCCCCCGCCTCGCCCCCGCGCCTCCCGCCCCACCAATCGGAGGCGGTGACTCGTACCGCCTCCGTCACCGCCTGTCGGAAGCAGCCGCAGACTACGCGTCCCAGAAGACCACCCGCCATGTCCGCCGTGCAGATAGGCGGGCAGCTCACCCCGGGGCATGCTGGGATTTGTAGTCCGTCTGTGAAAGGCTTGCCCGAAACGGTGATGCCGGAAGACAGAAAGCAGGACCGGCTACACCACTCCATAGGAGAGGTGCTGTCCCACGGGTAGGAGAGGAACCTGCCACTCTCTGCCAGAACGATCGCGGCCTCGGGAAGAGAGTGACCGATGCTGCTGACCCCGGTGTCGTGTCGGTGGGCCCTTCCCCGTCCCGGCGGAGCACGATGGGCCTCGCCGATTCCGCCCGGACCGATAGCGCTAAGCACCGGGCGCCGTCGGAGCTCTTGTGGTGACACCGGAAGCCGCCACAGCGGGCGCCCGGTGAGTCCTGCCCGGTTCCCGGGGCAGAGCGGCTCCTCCTCCCTCTGGAATATATAGATATTCTCCGCTCCCTTCGCCCTCCGTCGGGGAAGTTTGGCTGTGCGGAGCCGCCTTTCTCTCCCGGCGCAGCAGGACCGGGAACTGCGGAGTCAAACCAGCGGATGAGCTGCCCACTTTCCCCCGGTGAGTGTCGTACTCCGGCAGGGAGCTTACCTGCGCCTTGGATGGGATGGCTTTTCCACTCCGTTTTTATAAATGATCCTATTTTCCGCATGTGAGGAATTGTTCCTTTATAACCTTTGTGCAGCTATTTATCCCTTAAGAGGAGATGATCCATGAACGGGAAGCCATCACCTGTTCCCTGATACTCAGTTCTTTAACTAGAAATTATTGTTGCAGTTGTTAATACAACTTTAGAATTTCAGTTCGTAAAGCTGCTTGAAACTAAGTATTCTGCAGTGGGCAAGTACTGATCGAATACACATGCAATATATATGTATATGTATATCTCTTTATATAAACCTGTAAGACTGCTATATTTGATAAATGTAGATTGTGACTGAATTTTGAGCATCCGACCAACTCAGTGATTCCTTGGTTTCAGACCTTCTGATTTTTTCTCTTTTAGGGCATTGACAAAACAAATATGTTTCCTCTCATACAACGGTGCTGCTTCCACACACCTTTCAAAGTAAGTTACTGAAGGCTTTTTTTGCTAATTTTATTTAAAAGTAAAATAAAAGACAATAGGACTGCAGCTTTGGAAAAAAAGGTAGCTTTCAAGTTGGAGTTTGTCACTCAGCTTTTCTGGAATAGTTTGTTTCAACACCACTTTTAGGCAAAGCTATTTCTTTTATAAAATCAATTTTTATTGCCTCAAAGTCTTTTTTCCTATTTTTTCTTAATGGAGTAGTGAGGGAACAGTAGCTGATTTCTGGGGTGACCTTATCCTGCTTCTCTATGAAACTATTTTATATGTTACTTTGAAAAGGACTGATAAATCTTAAAAGTGTCTAGAGAATGCATGTGTGTGGGGAGGGATAGGTGGGCACTGAGTAAGCTTTGCTTGTGCACTCTGGAGACCCCAGTTACTCCTCATTAGCTGCACTGGGTCCCCTCATTAGTTCAGTTAAAACTGCTTGAAATTCAAAAGCAAGGACAGCTGTGGTGTGACCTGACCTGGAGAACCACTTGGTACAATAGTCAGTAGGCAGTTTGGGTACCTGCAGATCTGTAACCCTACACTGTGCAGTGTTCAGAACAAGTTTTGTGCTTGCAGCTGCAGAGATTAACTGGTCCCAGTCTGCTGTGCTGTGGGAAGAATAAGACAGCTTGGTCGTCCTTGGCCCTCCGGCTGCAGAGAGATGCGCATCCTCTCTCAACATCTCTGAACCTCAAACCAGCATCAGTTTACACAACCAAGCTCCAGGCTTTTCACACCTCTCTCCCTGTCTTCAAGAAGAAAACCCCTGCAGAATCTGAGGCAGAATCACAGAAAAGCCTGGAATCACTGAAGGATTCTCCCAAGCCAGCCCTTTACTTAAGCCTTGGGGGGCTAATTCCATTTGTGGCCGTGCCACTGACCATGGCCGTGCAGGGGACCTACTGCCCTCAGCTGGCCTTTGCTCAGGTTGCCTACGGCGCTGCAACAGCATCATTCCTAGGGGGAATGAGGTGGGGGTTTGCTCTCCCAGAAAACAGTCCAGCCAAGCCAGACTGGCTGAACCTGGCTAATGGCACAGTTCCTCCTCTGCTTGCCTGCCAAGCCTTGCTTTTCAAAGATGTCACTCAGGGAGCAGTAATGCTCATGCTGGCCTTAGGGATAGCACTGCATTATGACGTTTCCCTTCTTCCTACTTACCCCAGGTGGTTTAAAGTACTGAGGGTAGTGGGAACAACGGTGATGATATTATCCCTGTTGGCCACTGTAGCACTGAAAGCTTTCTTGGAAGGGGAGCAAAGTGATGACAGAAAAATATGGCAGAACACAAGTAAATAAACCAATAAGGAAAAGCTTTTATCTACCAATAAGGTATTTGTATGGAGTTCCAGGAGAAGTAAAGACTGATTTGTGCTTAGAAGTCATAGGATGGCAGGGATCAAGATGCTTATTCTTGAAGCAAAATGATTTTCCAACTGATTTTGAAGCTAGTTCAGGAGGGAAGGATTGTAAATAGCAGTTACTTCCAAGGCAAGCTTGTCTGTTCTTTTCTGTAGAACAAAGAATTGCTCCTGAATGAGATGTTGCTGCTCTAGGAATTTAGAATGCAGATCCAAAATTACATGGGTATGAATTGCTCTGTGCTGAACTATGAAAGCATCTGGTTTGACTGTAATGTGTGATCATGTTCTGAAGCAGGGAAAACAATAGTAACAAGGTGAAAGCTGTTCTAGTTTGGTGTTTAAAGAAGTAGCAGAGAATTAAGCAAAAGCACATTCTACTCAGTTGCTGTGTTGTGGAACTAGAGAGAAGGTGCTGAAGAGAAGGCGCTGAAAATTACAGAGTGGTTTGGGTTGGAAGGGGCCTTAAAGATCGTCTCATTCCAATCTCCTGCTGTACACAGAGACACCTTCCACTAGATCAGGTTGCTCAAAGCCCCATCCAGCCTGGACACTTGCAGGGATGCTGTGTGAGGAAATGCTCAGTGCAGTGTCAGGTAGGGAAGGACAGGTGAGGTTTGTTTGCAGTGGCAAGCCAAGGCCAGCACTCACCTGAAATGTGTCATTCAGCTGCTGTGCTGGAGTGGAAAAAAGCTGACAGGGGAGCTTTGTATCACTGACAAGGTGCCACAGAAGATTGAAGGTCAAATTCCTGCTCAGGCTTATTGAAATTAAAAAGGCTATTTGGGCCATCTGTTCCTAGGTTTTGTTTGGATTTAGGGCTGCCTGGCAAAGGAAACTACATGTGACACAGCCATAAAGATCTGCCATACTCCTAAAGGACTGTTAACTTATGCTATGACACAAGAACATAAGTGCTGGCACTAAGGGATCAGATAATGGGACTAAAAGTAGCTTCTGTCTTCCCTCTCCTTAGAATCCATATATTTGGACAGGTTCCAATGGACTTGTAGCCTGCAAACCCTCCATGATGGGTCTGATACTGAAGCCACTGCAGAAGCATGTGCTCTCTGTACTTAATTCTTCCTAGCACATCATTTAGTGGAACAGTGCAAGATACAACCTGAGTCACATGGATTTTCTTTTTTGTGTCAGCTACCTCAAGAAACCTATGAAATGGGATGTGGGCATATTCTTGCAAGCTTTTTATCAGAAGTATTTAAGTACAGTATAAGATGCAGGAAGAAAGCTGGAAATGACATCTACACATGGTCTTAGGACCAGATAATCCTCATAGTTCCTGGTAAATCATTATTCTTCATGATTGTTCTACACCAAATAAAGCACATATTGTCACTTAAAATTTTTTACCTGTTCATTCTGCAAAGAACAGATGTCTGCCAGTCCTGGAGACAGAACCATCTTATATGATGTTGTTGAAACAGCAGCTCTGTACATCAGCCTCTCCCTTTTGCAATCTGTTAACATTTATATATTAAACAACACATGAAGCAATTATGGGTATCAATTGCTTTATGCTGAACTATGAAAGTACCCTAATAAACAATATATTTCAGAGCTTTCTGAACATAAAGGAAATAAAATTGAGTTTGTGAATGAAAATGTTTTTTCTATTTCTTCTTAGACATGGCATCTTTTAAGATGGGTCCAGAGAAGAGTCCTGTCTTTGTCTTGATTGGGTAAAAGGTGCTGAGGATCAGAGACCAGATAATCAACCAGCTTCCAAGTTTCATTCAAACTTGACAGAATCAGTTACAAAACCTGGAGGAGTAACTTCAGACAACTGCAGACTCCCTCAAGTTCCATTAAACCAGGAAGTTTACAGGTAGAGACGAGAAGTAAACCTGTAGTTCCCAAACTAATAAAATACAGCTAAGGTAGTGTTTCTCAAATAGTTCCAAGAGGGATCCTGAAATATTAAGAAGAAAGACGAAGAAATTTTACCTCTAATTTTGTCCCACAGAGGGCTGAATAGAGCTGGTAAGATAGTCAGACTCCCAAGAAGTCTGAGTGATTTTACACTGAGAAGAGAAATACATGAGTATTTTACTGCAGTGTGTTACTTCTACCACTCAAACAGTCACAATTTATAAACAATCTTTCCCTAGTGTTCTACTGGGAAATATGTTTTCCAATAAAAAGAAAAAAATTACCTGTAATATGAAAGTGGCAGTAATGTAGTTTACTAAGTTATGAAAGCAACCTATTCAAGAGCATTCCAGTCAGTTCTGAAAATGCATTTTATTATGAAAAACAGTTTAAACAAGCTTATACTTGGAAAAAATCAAACCATTAATTCAGACACATAAGAAATTCTTTGAAGTAAAAACACACACAAGATTATGGGACAATCAGAGAAACTCTCCATCATCTAGCCTGTTTTAGCCCAAACCTATGTCAAAGTTTAGTACCTAGATTATTAAGGTACCTGCAACACTGACCTTGGAGGATTTATTCGTGTATTACTTTGTTAATTTAACACAAGGAATAGTGACCTAAACAGCTCCTTTGTCTACATGGTGTCAGGCTTCCTGTTTTGTGACATTCCAGTTGTGGTTTTTGTGTTCCAGAATAACACTGTCTATCAAAATTCATGCAGCCTCACTTCAGACTCCATCCATATCATCCACAGCTGTGCTGAAAATACAGCCACAGTGTGCAAAAAGCAATTTCAAATATGTTAATTGAGTCTAGAAATAACTCCAAACTCTTTGTAGTATTGTTTTACCAAGTGTATCTGAGCTAAATACAAATTCCTTAAGAGCACACTGATATCATCACTTCAATGCTAAATGCAGCTAATTCTACCACAAAAAGCTCCATTGGCTCACATTTGGATGAGGCAGGATACAAGATGTAGTGAAGGTGAAGGAGTGTGCTTTGTAGAACAGCAAGTATCCAGTGCCAAGTCTCAGCATGTATCACACAGGGTAAAAACACATTTGACTCTGGGGAAAAAAATATGGGGGCAAAAGCCTTTCCCTGTGTTTTTATACTAAGAGCAGTGCTAAACAGAACAGCCAATCTAATGAATAGCATTTGCATTTAAAATTCACCAGAACTTACACAAAATGGAGCTCCATTGGCATCACTGACACCACTGAGAAGAAAAGCCAGCACTGAAGGGGAACAGCATTATTAGAACTGTGAGGGCACCCTTCCAGAATAAGAAATGCTCATCCACTCACCATTCAAATTTGTGAAGTAGCCAGAAAGTAAAGATCCAATTCATATTTAATGCCCACCATGTCCAGCAACAGAAAAGAGGCTTAAATGCATCAAGGTCATAAGTAGAGGCACCAAGTCTTTCCTGTCTGTTATCTTCTCTTCCTTGTTTTCTGCCAGAAAAAGAACTAATGCCCAAAACGCCCATCTGATCTTACCTACAGGTAACTCCTTGCTGTTGAAAGTAACTCACTTCCAGATTGCAAGTCTGGCTAAAGTGCCAGCTTAGTAACAACGTGATTAATGTCTCTAATGCATTGGAATTATTTCTTCAGATTTTTACAGGGCAAATTCACCATTTATTTCAGTGAGCTTAATCCAGTTATAAGAGGCATTCCTACTCTTAACAGAATACTTCCTGAGACACACACTGGATAAGCCAATTTACTTTGAAGGGCTTTTCCTTTTGCTCAGGAAAATCCCTCTGATCTAATTCTCCACTGAAGCTCCTGTGTTAAAAGAGGTTTCTGGCCAATGAAACAGGAAATCTGAGGAGACATAATTTACTCATTCCTTGAATGAGCTTTCTTCTTTGTGTTTTACAGCACAGCTACGCCTCCTTCGCAGCGGCTGGTAATCATGTTGGCAATTTCAGTCCAACTGTCCATGTGAGGGTTATAAACTTCAACAGAGTCAGAGGTTACTGGAGCAGCAAAATCAGGACTGGGAGCTCGGCCTCCTGAGGCATAGAGAAGTCCATTCACAGCCACAACACAGACACCAGCTCTTGGGATCTTCATCGATGCAACTTCAACCCACTTTTCCTGACAAAAAGGTGAAAGATCAAGAAATAGCTTTAGGGCATGCCCTTGAATCTGATACAGTAACTTTTGTATTTAAAGACTAAAACCTATACAAAGAACACTGTGTATGCACTTCACAGGCTTACATGTGGTATGTGTACAGCTCAAGACAGGAATGACAACACTCTCACAAGGGGTCCAAATTGTGTTAATCTCTAAAGAGATACCATACTGTCTGCACACAACACCTTCAGTCAGTGCAAGATGCAGTCAGTCTCTAAAATAGAGCATGGTACAGTTTGAGGTGGAAAACTAGATTCAATTTGAAAAGCAAAACAGATGGCACATGGGATTATGTTCTGGTTTTAAGTGTAGCTACTCTTCCAAAGAGCATTGTAAAAACATGAGCAATAACAATCTAGAGAACTTTTTCATCTTCTAGTCATGCTGAAACCACTACATTTTGATGCAGAACAAGATCCTCAAATTTTGCAATAAAGGGTAATTCTTACCTTTAAAATGAGTTTTTTCTCTCTATTCAGATTATTGAACTTTCTATTGCAGAAGGGGAATCTATCCTCTCATCTTAACCCTAAGAAGCATTTACCAAACTGCAGTATATCTGTGCATAGTTAAACCATGACAACTACTTAGGACAGACCCTGAGATCACCAAAGCTTTGTTTCACTCAAGATGCCCTGCCAACAGTGAAAAGGAAATGGAATTCCCAGCTTTTTCTTTTTAAAGAAAGGAAGCAGGATACCTCTATAGCATCTTACACAAAGAGGATGCAATCTGCATTTATGAAAAGAAGGTATTCTGCCTTACCTCTTCAAATGAGTATCTTTCTACACTAGCAAGTGCATCCTGGGATTCATTCCAGCCTCCCACAGCATAGATACAATCGTTGAGAGCAGCTACACCAAGATAGGCTCTTCGGGTGCCCATTGGAGCGAGCTCAGACCAACGTTTAGAGATGGGGTCGTAGACTTCAACAGAACGCAGCTCTACTCCTTCACTGCTGATACCACCAATGACATAAATCAAACCTGCAGAAACAGAGTTTCTCCTCTTTTAGGCTTCATAATACAGACAGAAAATTACTGCCACAACACAACTTTCAGCCTGACATTAAGGTGGTTAAAGAATGTCAGAAAAATCCTCCTTGGCTACATAAAGCTTTTGCATGAGCAGCTTGAGGCTTGAGCATTAGAAGCTCTGTGGAAAGCAAAAATTAATTAAGTGCAGGGGAAGGAATTCAGAAGGTTGTAACTGCTGACATGGCCAAGATCAAATACTTAGTAAGCACATGTATTAATCAAGTATTTAGACATGTCTGTCTTAAAATAACCTGTGACAAGTCTTCAGATTGTCACAAAGAAAAACATGCAAATCCAAATATGGAAGATAAATAAAAGCAGTATCAGAAAGAACAAGCAACTGCTAAAAGACAAGCTGTATAACCATACTGGCAACCATGTAAAAACTTTTCATGGGATAAAAGGCAGAAGACAAGAGAGAACTTTATAGTCCTTGAATTCTGAAGAATTAAAAATAGAGTATTAGACCAACAAACAAGTGAGGCACAAACTCCTCAATGTGTGACTGACAGCTCAGTACAAAACAAAGGTAAGAATTCATGACTGAGACATAAAGCTTCAAAATCCAATGGTTGTTGGAACTATTTAGGGATATAACTTAACAATATTCACCTTGCATTTCACAACACCCAAAGCAGTAACGGGGCTTAGCCATGCTTCCCACCACATCCCAGCTATTCTCTTCAGGATCAAATCTTTCTATTGTGTTGCCAATCTCTGCTCCAATCCAGCCTCCTGCAAATAATAGCAAACACAGGAAGGAATTTAATGGCATGAAGTTGTGTATTAGCTGCATTTTTAAACATACAGTGGACTGTTCCAGGACAAATTCTGAAATCAGCATGCAGTCAGTTTACAATAGAAGTAAGTTACAACTAATCCACAGAGATTTTAGTAGATATGTTAATACTTATGGACACAGCTGTTTTTCAAAACTTAAGTTTGCAAATTTGTATCACCAAGATGTAATATTTAAGATCAAATCAATTTACAAGTTCTAAGAATTAACATCTTTAACTTCTCCTAGAAAAACCCCCAACTTACCCAAAGCATAGATAGCACCATAGCATGTGCACACTCCTAGTGCACAACGGGGATGGTTCATGGAAGCCACAGTTGTCCATTGCTTAGTAACAGGATCATAACATTCAGTACAGTCAAAAATCATTGAGTTGTCCTCACCTGCATAATAAAACCAAGAAGAGTCAGGGGAAATGCAATGTTTTGCACTGCAGATACAGAAACATTCTTCAACTTCTTCCAGGACAGGCAACATTTGAATACAAAATTTATCTTTTGGCCAAATGGCCAACATAGCAAAAGCTTCATTTATACCCAGAACTGAATCATCACAACCACTTTCATCAATACTTTGTGAAATGTTATTGAAAACATCAGAGGTAAACAACCACAGTGCTGCACGCTTTACTCCTCAGCACAACTGACTGGGTTTTCAAGACCAAAGAATGAGCTCTGTGGTGACAAAAGCAGTCTACATATGCATTCTTTCGTGATGGGCTGGTAGAGCTACTCATCACATCCCTGTGCAAACAGACATAACAAGCCTTTCCAGGCAGGCAGTGCACAAGTGGTCTGTCCTATGCTACTGCCTTTTATGTTATGGGCTTCTGCTAGATTGTAAGTGAGAAAAGAAATTCCATTAGTGGTGGTATACAAAGCCCACAGAATAGCCAACATCTTTGAGTATATCTGTACACATCTATATGGTAACCTGTGAGTAGCTACACCATGAGTGGAGAGCAGCTTAGTAAAAACTGGCCAGCACAGGATCCCTAACAGGTGTTCACAGAGCAGTGACAGTAGAGAATCAATTCCTTTGTTATTACACCTAAAAATTGTATTATACTCAGAACCACTTAAAAGAAGAATAATTTTGAAAGTCTCCATACATGAGTTTTCTAGCATTCATGTAAGAAAGAAAGCTTATTTCAGCTGTTACCTCCAATGGCATAGACCATTCCTCCCACCACAGCCACCCCCAGCCCGCTCCGGGCCTGGTGGAGAGAGGACACCGTGGTCCAGTAGTGGCTGAAGGTGTCAAATCGCTCCACACAGCTGAGGGCTCTGCTGTCACTCCAGCGTCCTCCTTGCAGTCGGGTGTACCCACCTGCAAAGTAAGTGGAAAGGCCAAGTAAGAGCTTCCTGTTCATCCTCATGTTCCTGTATCTAAACTATTAAAAATATTACAGTAACAGCCATTAGTCACTTCTAGCAGGAATTGGATTTTTCCAAGTAGCTTCGTTTCTCCAGCATACAAGGAAGAATGGTTGCCTTGAGGGTCATGGAAATGGTGCTGAGCTGATTCCGCAACACTACAAATATTAGAATTCATGTTTTCAGTAAAATACAAGGATCAGCCAACAGCCTTTGCTCTCTAAGCCAGTGCTACAGCCCACAGGGTGAAACAAACATGTTCCCTTCCAATGTAAAGCTGCAGCTTGGCTGAAAAGTCAGAATTTCAAGTATCCCATTATATGAACCAAAGTATCCTGCACAGAGAAAACTTCAGCCATCAGAAAAAAAAGTGCAATGAATTTGCATACACCATTCCAGCAGTGAACCCTGGGTAAATCCTCTGCTGATCTGCAACTTTCCACCCAAGGCAAATTATTTTTGAACAGCAAATATGGGCTTTGAATGCCATGTCACAATGACAAGAAATGTGAAAGCTGGACTTCTGTGCAATTCTAATCAAAGCAGCTAACATGGTAACTCAGCCATGATGAAACGTTTTGCTATCTTTATATATTTTGATTGTTAAAAAATCCTCGAGTATCTCCTTCAGTACTGCATTCTGAGATACTACTTCATTTGTTTTATAAGGTTCAAACAGCCACATTCTAACCTACTGCATAAAGGTACTTCCTGGCTTTCCTCCGGGGACGACCTTTAGAAGCCTGCAGAAAACTGCTGACCTTGTTCTCTTTGGGAGACTTAGAGACTTCACAATATTCTTTCAACAGAGTTTGCAGGGCCACCCGAAGACTGAAATCTGGAATACCTTCAGGAGTAACATAGGCAGAATAAGAATAAAATGAGCAGAATTTTTAAAAAGTACACTGAAAAGTAACAAACTGTAAGCAATTCAGTTGTAGAAAAATTACTAACTTCTAAAACAGCAGACAAATCAATGTTGCTTACTTTTATAAGGCATTTTCAAAAGCATGTTTTTGAACTAAGCTGAGATTATTTTTTTAAAAAGAGCTTTTTTGCTATATATATTTTCACTCATCATGCTATTAATGTAAAAAATAGTCCATCAAAGCCCAGTAACTCTGAACAACACATGGTTTGCTCACATGCATGCATCTGATATTCCTTCTTTCACTTACTTTCTATGTATTTCAACAACCTTTGCGCTGGTAGCAGAGGGAATCGAACAGGCTCCAGTACTTCTACGACATATTTCTTTCTTTTCCCCACATCCTTCAGAATCCATTGCATCGCTGCCGTGAAAACCTGGTACTCGTCCTCGATGCTCAGGTCCTCGCTCCGCAGGATCTTCACGAGCTGCTCCTTGGTGAGCGCCAGGAACTCCTCCCCGCTCTGCACCTCCAGGAAGTGCGCGTGGATGTAGCTCTCGGTGAACTCCATCAGGTCGTGACAGGCGATCTGCTCGGAGAACTGGAAGAGGCCGATGCAGTTCAGCGGGTCGATCTGGCCCTTGAGGAACTCGCAGCAGAGCTCCACCACCTCGGTGAGCTGCAGCATGTCCGCGGCGACGATGAGCTCCTGGACGTTGTGCTCCGCGATGCTCACCACCCCTGCGGGCACCAAACCACAGCGGGGCCCCGCTCCAGCCTGCGGCCGCCGGGCACCCGCCCCTCGTCCCCCCGCCAGCCCTCACCTGTGTAGATGAAGTCGAGTAGCGTGTGGAAGGTGTCCGCCTCCACGCCCGCGATGCGCACCACGTCCCGCCCGGACTCCTTCATGCCGCCCGCGAACAGCGCCGCGAAGTAGGGGCTGCTGGCCGCCAGCACCAGGCGGTGCACGGGGAACGCCTCCGGGCCCACCTCCAGCCGCACGTCGCAAAAGCTTTGCCCGGCACGCAGGCGGTTGATCTGGGCCAGGAGGAGGCGGGCATGCCGCTCGGAACTGGAGCTGGAGCCAGAGCCAGAGCCGCTCTTGCTCGTCCCGGCAGTCGCCGCCATCGCTGCTGTGGGCACCGACACCCCCGGCGCCGGCCTCGCGCCGCGCACGCGCACGGGCCCCGCTGTGCCCGCTCCGCTGTGCCCGCTCGGGCGCGTGCGCGAGGGGCGCGCGCTCCGCGCTGAGGCGGCTCTGCCTGGGCGGGGCGGGCACCGCGACGGGGCGGGTTGAGGGCGCCGTGAGGGCTCCCTGATTTCCAGGGCTCTGTGCGTGTGCCGGGCACCGTGTGTGCCGAGCGCCCTGCCCTGGTTCTGGTACGTCTGGCCACTCTTTTGTCTACTCGCCTGCCTGGGCACCTGGCCCCGTGAGGCCCCACAGGAATCAGGGAATCATCAAGGTTGGAAGAGACCTTTAAGATTATTCATTCCAACGGTCCACCCAGCACTGGCCCTGTAACTCCTGGATTGCTAAACCACATCACCCAATGCCAGATCCACCTGCCTCTTGAACACCTCCAGGGTGGTGACTCCACAATCTGTTCCACTGCCTGACCACCTGAATAGTGGAAATTTTATTTCTAACATCTAATCTGAATCTCACCTGTTTTAGCTTAAGGCCATTTCCTCTGGTCCTCTCACTGCAGGCACAGTAAAAGACACTGACCCCCACCTCAGTATAGCATCCTTCCAGGGAGTGTAGACAGCAGTGAGATTCCCCTGAGCCTCCTTGAGACTCCTCCTGCTGCCTCAGCCACTCCTTATAAGACATGTTTCCTAGCTTTGTTGCCTTCCCTGGGCATCTTCCAGCACTTCAATGTCCATTTTAAAGTAAGGAGACCCTACAGGCACCTCTGTCCACTTTGGGCTCGCTCCCCGCTCTGCAAAGAGCTTGTTAGTGGTTGTCCTTCAATAGGTTATTCATTTAGTCACTGCCTTCATAACCACTGTCCCTCAGTCCTAGTCATGCTTTTACAAACTGGATCCCTGTCCACCTCAATCTGTGCTTGTGAGAACTATGGCTATGTTGGGGAGAAATTGCAGCTGCCACCAGCCCAGGGAGCAGCAGAGATGGGAGGCAGGGACACTGCCTGGGACTGTGGCAGCAGACCAGTGTTACAGAGTGGATAAGCATCACATACTGAGGTAAACACATGTGATCACTGGGTCTGGCAGAGCTGACACTGATCTGAGAGAAAAGCATCCCTCCTGAGTTTTCCACAACTGTTCCAGGAGCGTGACAGGCAGCTGCAGCCCAGCACCCCCTTTGTCCATAGTGTCATGCCATGTGTGGGCCTTCCTCTTCATTCCAGCACAGATGTTTCATCAGTATCCTGCAGCAGCACCATGTGGGTCACTGAGGTCAGCACTGATCCTGAGGCAGAGTGTGCTTCCATCTTAGTCTGTGTAATTCCCTGAGTCACAGCATGCCTGTGCACTGATGGGGGATGAACATCAAATACCGAGTTAAATGCATGCAGTCACTGGGTCCTGCAGAGCTGGCACTAATTCTGAGAGAAAAACATCCATCCGGAGTTTTCCACAACTGTTCCAGGAGCATAACATCCAGCCAGAGCAAAAAGCAATCAGAGAGCCACTTGGAAGGCTTCCACATCTATTTACTGTGAGACTGGGAAAGAAAAACACGTCTGCCTACAGTTACAATGGTCATGGCCCCTCAGGCTTTTCTCATGATTCTGCATTTCATTGTAATAACTTTTTTATGTACTTCTGGAAAGAATCTGAATCATTATACCCTTGGGGGGGCTGTTAGTTTCTCTCTTCATCAGCATTACATTCTAATTACATTTATTCTAATTACATTTCAAGTTGGCCTTCAAAAAATACCCATAGAAAACATAGATCTAGAGAGAAGGTTTCTGCAAACACACACAGTTGGATGCATGCTGATATAACTCTGTAAATTTTAAGCTCAGCTAATAAATGCATTGAGGTTTTTTTTTCTTTGATGCATCAGTAAAAGAAACCAGACCCCTCTCGTGCTGACATTTTATTCATCGGAAGCGGCCTGTGAGTAAAAGGCTTAGAATTCTCCTAAATGCCAGTGGCTTGCTGGCTGATGTCAGCTGTTAGACTCTTGGCCAGCACTAGGATTTCACACCATAGTGCCAAATTTATGGACGCAAAATAGTGTTGCTGAGAGAGCTCATTTTGCCCCAAAGGCCTGTGCTGTGTTCATAGTTCTGCCCCCAGCAAAGGGCACCACCTCAGTGGGTGTCTTCTGTGGCCACACAGGAGATGTACAGGATGAAAATAATGCTCCCACATTCTATTGTGAATCTCCTGAAACATGAATAAGTCTGAAAGTACCTTTGACAGTGTGAAATTGCACTGTGTAATGAGGAGGCCTTTTGATTAACCAACAGCAAGTCACTGTAGTGAAGGAATTAAAAATGTCTTCAATTTTAATATAATAGACTTTAAAAAATATATTTGCCAAAAAAGCCAGCTGAATCCTGACTGTCATGTAGGACAGGTGACAAAAAAAGTCATGCCCTGTGCTGTTCAACTTGTCCTACTGCCCACATCTGCACAGAAGTGCTGCTGCCACCCTGCCAAAACAGTGAGAAGATTCTCACAAAAAACTATTCAGCTTTTCTCTTGAAAAACCCCTGTCCCACAGAGGCCCATGGCTGCTCAGGTTTCCCTGCTGAAGGGTTCTCAGGAAAACCTTTCCAGATGCCTGGATGGTGTGCGGAGCCGCGGGAGGTGTCTGTGCTGCTTTTCCCGAATCCTGCAGGTGCCGCTGTTACCACAGGGAGATGTATTGGAACGTGAATAAAATCGGGACTGCAAGGTGACGTATTGGAACATCAACAAAATCGGGAGGCTGAAAGGTGCTGCCTGTGCTGATGCTGAACCTCTCCTCTCTTACAGTATGATTTAAGTTTGTTTGTTTGTTTGTTTGCCCTGAACTCTCTATAGATGGAGAGCACTTAGTCTTAAACATCTAAAACAACCAAACACCCACGCCAAAACCTAAAAGGAATGATAATTGTTTTGAATGTGCACTTCTGCCTGACTGCTTCTTGTCAGAACCTGTGCATTACACCTGCAGTTTTGGGGACCATTTTGACTTAAAACCCCTTGCCATACTTGACTGCTAAAATTCCCTGTTGCAGAGAAGACATGAAACTCAGGCCTTGATATTTTTGTAGGTACATCAAATCCTATGGGATCCTTTGTGATAGGGAGCCACTTCCCATTGCAACCAGAATGTGCCAGGTCTAATTCCTCCCCCAGCTGAATGGGTATGAAATCTTCACTTCCTGTTGCAAACTGCATTTCTGCACTTTGCTCTGTGTTCTGAGGCATCTGCTATAACCTTTCAGTGGTACAGGCAGTTGCCATTTTTGTTTCTAAAACCCACTATAGTTGATACTTGTGTTGTAATGCACTGGATCAATCAGAGGAGAGGTGTTCTATAGCCTCACCAAAACGGAAGGGAGCTTACTTTGTGTTTTGGTGTGGAGATCACAAATCTTCATAGGATACAACCATTTTTGCTCCACTTCCCTAAATTCCATGAGGATTTGAACTCAAACTTCTTCCAGGAAAGCCAAAATTGCAAAAGCACAGGACTAGCAAGAGTTCATGAGGAGTGCAAGCATCTGTAGTGTACTAAGCTGCATCTTTTACACTTCCAAGACATCTTGTCTCTGCTAAGGTCTAGGTTTTTCCCAGATGTCCCATTTACTCTGGATGCCTTTGCATGCCCAAATCAATGATGCAGATCAGCAGTCTGTGGATGCACAGTTGTTGCATGTTGTTGTGCAGCCCCTGGAAGGGGTAAGACAAGGCAGGCTGCTGGACTTCACATTCTCAGCCTGGAGAAAAGGGTCCCTGACTGCTTGTAAGGTATTTCTCAAAGACAGCATTGGTTTACCCCATTATTACCCCAATAGTGATAATCACAACTGCTTATTGTGTTTGTCTACTCAGCCAAAAGCCTCTAATGAGCTACAGACACTATATTCTAATTAGATACCTGCATAAACCTGTTGTCGGCTTATGCTTTCACGTGATACATAAGCTTCAGTGGATAAAGAAGCTTCCCTTCAGGGTCTGAATGCTTCCTATCTCAGTGGGTTGTGCTTCACAGGGTGATAGCACATTTTCCAGACTCAAGCTAGGCATGAGAACACTCTCTCTCGACAGGTTTGGGCCTGGCTCAAAGAGCTATTACCTTCATTCCTGTGAGGGTTAATGAATCTTGATGAATGTGTGTGTATGTGTGTGTAGGGTAGAGGTCTGAACTCAGATTGACCCAAACACAGAAAACAGGAGAGGTCCCCAAAGACAATCTTTCTGCACAGGCAGCCCCACAATACAGGGCTTGTGTGAAAACATTGAAGTTTTCACACTGCCAGCAAGGTGATGATGGCTCTGTCCATTTCTCAGCTGAACTGTTGATGGCTTGGGAAACTGTAAAGCTCTCCTCTCCTCTCCTCTCCTCTCCTCTCCTCTCCTCTCCTCTCCTCTCCTCTCCTCTCCTCTCCTCTCCTCTCCTCTCCTCTCCTCTCCTCTCCTCTCCTCTCCTCTCCTCTCCTCTCCTCTCCTCTCCTCTCCTCTCCTCTCCTCTCCTCTCCTCTCCTCTCCTCTCCTCTCCTCTCCTCTCCTCTCCTCTCCTCTCCTCTCCTCTCCTCTCCTCTCCTCTCCTCTCCTCTCCTCTCCTCTCCTCTCCTCTCCTCTCCTCTCCTCTCCTCATTTTTGTCCGTTTTGAAATTCGTAATTAAGTATTTACTATTTTTACTGTAATGTGGCTTGAGGTAAAGGTGGCATTAAGGCAACAGCCTGTATCAGAGTTGTAAGTCCAGAGAGGTTTAGCACTTTTGAAGTGGGGATTGAGAAACTCTCCCAAGTATTCACATTCCACCAAAGGTGCTGCAGCACAGACTGTGCTGGCATCCATTTGAGGGAAGTTGTCCCCTCCAGTGGCCAGCCATGCTCTGGGGAGCCAGGTGGCAAAAGTGGGGACCACCTCTGAGTCACAAGAGCCTTCAGAGGGAATGTGACATTCCGAGTGAGTAATGCACAGATAATGGCTTGTGATTTCAGAAGCACTGGCAATATTTCACTGCTGTGTGCTCCAGGCTTCACCTTCACAGTAGCATTGGGTGGAAAAGGGATTGGTGTGTGATAAAAAATAATAAAACAAAAAAAACCTTTTTCAGTCCTAAAGTATGCCCTAGCAATGAAAGGATTGTCTCACCTGACCTACTTGTGTGGAGAGGTTTGTGTTCTAGGTACACTTACCTAGCAGGAAGTTTGGAGGACTTCCAGTGAAACACGGAATGTTGTGCAACATGCGTGGCTACAGTTCCCCACCACTTAGAAGACTCTTGTGTTTAAACCATAGATCTGGATCAATTCCAGGCAATTTGATTTAAAATAAACATCCTGGATGCAGTGTGTCAGATAGCACAATATTGTTTTAGTCTTTCTCATTTCTCCCGTGGGAATAATCATTCCATGAAGAAGGAAAGTGATCTAATGAGAGAATTAACTGAAGAGCTTGAACATTGAATTAGTCACAGCTGTCTGAGAGGGGAACCAAGGCGAACTCCACAGAGACCTCACTGCATTTCCAAGGAAGGAGGCCAAAAGAATACTAGGACTTGGATAGCAGTCGGTGATAAAAACAGAGGCAGGAGATATATACTTTTAGGAGAGAGACTTTCCTCTCTCATTTCTTTGTGAAGATAAATCTCAGTAGCAGGGAATCACTGCAACTTTGTCTTGGAGATGTTGAAAGCTGCCAGATTGTTGAGGTCTGATCCTAACTGTGTCCTCACACTTATTTGAAGCAGATGAGTGATTTCATAGCTTGGGTCTTTTTTCACTGTAGTCTGGAGCTGACCTGTAGCTTCACACGGAAATAGATCTGCTCTTTTAGGTGACTGTATCAAAGGTGCAGGTTTTTGGTTTTTTTTTGCAGAAAGGAAAAATGAGTTGTGCTTGAGGATTATCAGTCTTCAGGCATGGGGAAATTCAGTCTTGCCGTTAGTAAAGTTTGGCAATGTTTCAAATTGTAATCCAAGCCCTAATGCTTTTTGAAATCTTTACTTAACTCTTCTTGTCTAAATCTCAGTGTTTCCTTGGATAATAAAGTAGAACAAACATACAATAGACATGAGCTGTCTGAAACATGTGTCATTTTTTGAAATAACTCTAAGTTATACAAATCTTTGGAACAGAAAAGAAGGAAGGAAAATAACCAGAAAGTGTGCATAAATTCAGCTAATTTCATTCCTTTTAAATTATATAGCCATTAGATATATACCAAGAGTATATTTGTTCTCCTGGAACATATTGCACTGGTGTTGACAGAGCTTGTGAGCTGATTTCACTGGGAAGATGGATAGAGTTAAACTCTGCCTGATACCCACCACATTCCACAGCCTGTGTGATGCAGTGGGGTCATTCCAGAAGCAGCGCCTCAGTGGAATGTGAGATACGTCACCAACTCTGAGTAACTGTTGGTAGGATGTCTCTAGGTCCTGCATCTGCTTGCTTGGTGAGTCAGGACTTCCAGGGCTCTGCACACACTGAAGCCTTAAAAGATTAAACTTTCTTCCACAGTGTAACATTACAGCTGTAAATGGCATAGGTTGCCACTACACATCCCAGCTCCTTGGCTGCTCTGCTGTTGCTCTGCCATGTATTTTCCTGGATAATTTTTTCCAATGATTTACCTTTCCTCACTGCAAGCATTTTTCATCTCCCTTTTTAGAATTTTAGCTTTGGAGGCTTGATCTAGTTCTTTGGATAGAAAGATCATTTTTATTCTAATCTTGTCCTTCAAAGTGCTTGCAAAATCTCTACTTCATTGTTTAAGAAAACAAGGGTTGACTGGATCAGGACAGATTCTTAGGGATTACTAACAGAAGATCTGTTTGATTTTAACAACATACTCATAGTAATCTTTTAACATATTTTTAAGCAAATATTATGGTGATTTCATTTGTACTTTGGTTTAGTCCAATAGTGTATCAGAATATTATATCAATATCAAAATCTTAAAAAGTCAGATCTAATCTATAGTTTTCTCTTTCTCTTTGGGCTGGTTGTCTCTCAGCAAGGCAAATTAGCCTGTTTGACATTATTTGTTATTATTATATAGTGCAATGATTATTTTTTGTATAATTTCATTATCCTTCAAGGTCCATGGAAATGCATTGTCTAAAAATTTATTTGGGTTTTGGATGCTCAAGCTTTTTGCACTATTTTATTTCATAAAAGCCTGGAGCATCAGACTTAAAGATCTTAAAGGTCTTTTCAAACCTGAACCATTTTATGATTCTATAATTTTTGCATAATAATTTAACATAATAACTTTTTCTGAGGCTTATCTTACAAAGAGCAGCTCCATCTGCAATGTGAAAAAAGACTCTGCAACAAAACTTGTCTGTACTAGTCCTAGTTCTGCAATACTTGCAGTGATCAGATAAGTCTCTTTTTGACTCTCTCCCATTGACAGAGTTTGCTTCTCACTTCTTATTTTCCTCTCAGCTATATTTTGAGGATTAATGAATATCTAAAAAATGTTTTGAGTGAAACCTGCACATGAAAAATGCAACAGAAGTTGAAAATGTCATGATTACTGATGTTTATTATTTTTTAAAAAGGAAGACTCTATGACAATCAATATCCATGGAGATTTATGAACCGTAAAAATAGAATGAGGACTCTAGAGTACTACAGGAAATTGTGGCTTTGCAATGGCACAAGAACAGTGGGCAAGTTTTGTTAATAATACTTAGTATTGAAATATATGCTGGATGAAGCATTTGTGTTACAGAAATATGATGGAATCCTTTTCAGTCTGCAAGGAGTTAAGGATGAAGTTCATCATCATAAGTAATATTCACAATTTTAAAGCAGAAGGCTAAGATAACATATACTAAAGAACTCATACAGCTCTGTCACGAGAGGTCTCATTTTTAAGAAATCCTGGCATGTCAGTGAAATTTCAGAAGAGTCACAGTATTCTGCCAGTGTTTAAGGAAAGAAAATTAAATAAACAAAGCAATCAGGATGACCCAGCTGGGCTGGTTAACATGACATCCGGCCCAAGGAGCACAGTACAAAAGTTGATTCTTAGCCAGATTGTAAATAAGTCAATAATTGGCAATCATTTTAATTTTTATCAACATTGTCTTGTTGATAAGTCCAGTTTAATTTATTGATAAGGATTTTAAATCTGTTTCCTCAGATTGGTGTAGGAACATATTTCCCAACCTATTTTCCAAAGCATTTGACTGCCATTGTGACATTTTGATAAAGATCTTAGTCAAGTGTAGTGTCACTAAATATGGAGGCATTTTAGTGGTCTGGGCCAGTGTGGATCCAGAGGCAGGGCATGTGCCTTTGGCTGTGATGCACAGAGGCACCTAGCTAATCAGGCAGCATTCACTGCAGATGTCTGCAGTCACCAGTAACTTGGATCTTTCTTCTCCCTGGTTATCTTCACAGTGTTATTGCTGTGATCTGTTTTTTAGCTATTTGTGTTATTTTTCATTTTGCTTTACCTGAGATATCCTAGTCTTTCTGTAAATGTACAATATCCACTGATAGCATTTCTGAGTATCACAAAGGTTGTTTAGGGTGTAAATTACTGTGTATATAAAGCAACTAGACAGAAAAAACTGTGGCTTAAGAAGACTGGCATATTTATGTGAAGTTTTTGTAACACAAGCAAGTGCAAAGCAATGAGCCTGAGAGCTAAGATCACTGGTCACACCTCTGGGACCAGGGAGCTGTAGAGTGGAGAACTGTCCCATAGGGACAACTGAGAAGTTCTTGAATTTTTGTCCTAGAAAGGAGATAACCTAGAGGAAATATGGTAGCTCTGCAAAAGCATTATCTACATAATGATAACAAAAGAGTTAAATGGTTTGCTTAGGGTGTATCATGAGTCAGTGGAAAGGTTATGAATAGGAGCAAAATGGTCTTTCTTGGTCCTTTATCTTGCTGTAGGACCCAAAGTTCTTAAAAAGCATGCAATAACCAGTCTTATGGGTCATCCTGAAAGTAAGCATGGACGAGTTGTTTGTTGAGAGTGGTTTCAAGAGTAATTTAGTCAGAGCAAAGAGAAACAAAACACATGAAGAAAATGTTTGTCCATAGTGTTACAGAAGAAGCTGGTGTTATGGCAGTGAGAGGGGATAATTAATTCTTGAATTTTGAGCATAGCAAAATAAAATGCAGGAAAATTTTCTGCTCTGACTCAGGTGCAATTAAGGACAAAGAACAGAGTTAGTAAAATAGGCGAAGAGCAGGGCTGTTAGAGCTTTACAGAAGACTAAAGTCTTGTTCTTTCTTTTCTAACAGTAGAACTGACAAATTGAGTTAGCACAAAATACAGATGTGGCAAAGTATCATTCTGAAACAATTTAATGCTGGTAGGAATTAGTCCATTGTTAAGTGTACTGAGAAGCTGGTTGGAAGCAGAGCATGACCTAATGGGTTTAGCATTACTATTGCAGCTGTGTGAAACCATTCCAATAAATAAACAACTCAGTGAAGAAAGTGTGTTAGATTTTTAAGATTCTCCCAGTTAAACAGGATGTGCCAAGTCATTGTTTTAACTATGGATCAGATCCCTAAGTGCTGTAAGGCAACCGGATCCTTTGGAAGCACCAAGATGATGCTGATTTTCAGTTTGATAATGTGAACCCCAATTTCAACCCTTCTCATGGTTTCTGTGGTGATGGAATTGGAAAAGGCTGTAGAGAATGGCACAGACCTGTCTACTCTGCAGTGATGTCAGAGGAAGTATGGATGCATAACTGAAAACAAAATTTCAGTCATCTTTATCTGAAAAATCCCTCTGAGACTGGTGCAGATTTTGTTTTTAGTTTGACTGTAACAGTGATGCTGGGAAACAGAATTACTGATGGGAGAAAACTGACTGAAGCTGTCCCTGACATTTTGGTTTCTCAGAGATCATTATGTTTGGAATAGTTAAGTGGGAATAATTTCACTCAAAATTATGGCTTAAACTGATATTGTAGGAGACTTTTCTACTGCTTTGCTTAAGGTAAAAGCCCTGTGCAACAGACTGAGACTGTGCATGCTGTGTACTGACAATATTTGGATCCAGGGATTTATGTAGTACACCATAAAGCCCTGTTTTTAAGATTCAAAATAAATACATTTTCAGTGGTGAGTAGCCAGGCTTCCTGACCTATTTCTGCCTGAAGATTTCTTCTTTATCTGAGCAGGCACAGAGGAACTTGTGACAGGAGTGCTGTGTGCCTGTGGTAATGAAATGTTTGGGATGAAGATTTGGTGTGATACTGGCAGGCATGACTTTCTAGAGGTCTCCAGTTCTCACTGTTCCACCTTAAGTCAGCAGGAGCTGCCTGAGCCTCTTCTCTTTGAAAGTCAACCCCTAGATGTTTCCTTCAGGCTTGTAGCTGTTTAAGTCACAAGATTACACCTGTGCTAGCCTGTCTGGAGCTTTGTGATGCAGATGCAAAAACATCAGAGAAAGATTAATAGAACCAGCCATTGATTTATTATGTTCTAGAAAGGAAGGGATAAAGCAGACTGGCATGATGCCCCAAGCCCAGCCTCCACATCGATTTCTCTTGTCCTGACATACATCCACCAGCATTTATCTTGTCTGTTCACCCTCCTTTTGCTTTTGCTTTAGTTTCTCAAACTTCAGGAGTTTTTTTTGGCAGGCATGCTCCTCACTGCTGCTGCTGCTGCTCGAGCTTTCCTCTGAGCTTGAGCTTTTGGAGCGGAGATATTTGATTGCAATCGAGTCCTTCTTGTTCATTTGCAAGCAGAGGCAGGAGGATTCGCTCACCTTAAATGACTCTCCCCACATACTCTGGCACATGTCGGTCCCATTTGTGTACATCTGTGTGTCAAATAAGAAATGCCTTAATTACATTTAAATAGAATTGAATTAACATCAGTTTATATCAAATTGATCAACATTTATGACTTTTTAAAATTGGTTATAAGACCAGGTTATAAAAACATTGTCTGGAGTCATTCACTGTCTTGTTGTGTGCTATGCTTCATCTCTTCTGAGATGTCTGAAAATGCTACCCAGTCCCATAACTGGCAAAAGTAATTTGCCTGTTTTGTGAGCAAGTGGTTACACAAAATGCAGGGATCAACAGCTGCCCTTTGTTTCCACCCTGGGGCTGACAGCCCAGCAGCTCTCTGGGGCTGACAGTTAAAGCTGTGTGTGAGAGCCTTTACAACTTGTAGCATGTCAGGACATTCTGACATGCCTTGAAATCTGAGCAGTGCTGAAAGTGCCAGACAGTGCTTTGAATATGGGAATCTTTTTATTTACAGGCCAGAGACAGCCCCGTGGAGTCACAGCTCCGAGGGATCTCATTGTGCCTGCTGCAATGTACTTCATGGCTGGGCAGGACCTCACAGGCAAAGAGAAGAGACATAATTTAGCAACTGCTTGAAGAAAGTAAGTTTTTGTCAAGCTTCCAAAGTGCTTTTTCCAGTGGGGCAATGGCCTTTCTGGCTCAAGAAACTGCAAATTGCAGCTTCTTGTACCCTTATCAAGTGAAGCTGTTCTGTTCTTGGTACTATTGCATTTTTTAAGTCCTGTGTCATAGGACCTGTCAACCACACAACAAAGATACTGCTTGTTTGCTGAGCTCACATTGTGACAACCTTCCCCCTGCCCAGGCTTGAGTTTATCTAAAGAATATTAGCTTAATAGTTATGTCCAGACACAAAGCAGGCAGTATGTGCACTTTATCTTGCCTGCATTTGTCCCAAGTGTTTGTGGTTGAAGTTCAATCTTTTCTGTTTCTGAAAAGGAAACTTCAGTACTCTCAGAAGCAAAGCTAAGAATGGGATTAGGGATAGGAGTGGTGGCAGGAGTAGAAGCCTTGGAAATTAAGGAGTAGGGGTGTTGGTAACTGAAACTGTGGGCCAGGCAGCAGCACCAGGGCTTTGTTGCTGACTGATTCACCTTGACCATGTCACTAGCATCTCTCTGATGGAAGCTTTGCTTTATCTGTAACAGCACAAGTAGTCTTTGCCCATGATGCTGATTCCTGCAGTGTTTATCTTACTGGTGTAAATCCTGGATGCTCTGCTGGTTTACCACCATTACCAGCTCATCCAAAGATTTAACACTGTGAATCTCAGAGCAGTGCCCTGTCTTCGTCTTTGAGTTGGGATAGCTGCATGGAAGCTGCTCTGTGTGCAAAAAAAAATTTTAAAAAATTACAGATTTAAGTCCATCATATAGAAGTGAAATTTGGTATATGTAATCTTTCTTCTGCTCCAGTTATTTTTGATAACAAATTTCCTTTGTCCCCATGTGCAAAACTATGCTGATTTTTTGCTTTATGAATAATACAAAGTCCATTTCAAATAGCCTCACAGACTCTGTAGTCTGTAAAACAGCTTTTCAGCTCATACCATCTCTAGCCAGGGCTTATACCATGGATGCTGCAAGTGCTGGAGAAAGAGTATGGAGGTTGGGATGATGCATTGGGAGCAGGATCAGAAAAGGAAAGCTCCTCCGTCTAGTTCTTTCCTTGTGTTCTCAGGACAAGCTGATCTTAGCTCTTTCTTTCCCACTATTCCTGTGATTTTAAGTAGCATTAGATATCTTCTTCCAGCTCCTATGCAGTTCTGAATTTCTACCTGCTTTTGGCTAATCATCCCAGAAAGTATTAAAGCCTGTCACATGGGTTTGTTTAGATCTTTATGCAAGAGACATCTATACACCCTATACTTGTGTCCCACAGGTTCTGTAATGTGTTTGTGCTTTTCTACTTGCTAAATTGGTAATTTTATTTTGACCTTCCTCCTAATTCTGCCTAAAGATCATAATGCTGCAGCAAACACATGGAGCACCTGTGCCTCCAACAGGTCCCTAAATTCCTGCAAATGATCCTGACTCTTTAGCTTCTTGGAAAATGTCCTAGGCTGTGCATTTACATTATTTGGGAATCACCTAGCTGAGAGAATAATGACAAGGCTAAAACTGGCCATGGTCAGTTGTGCATCCTTAATATTCAGCATTTGTTCTTTATTCAGCAGTTGTCACAGATGGGCCTTAGAACCACTTGCATACATCACATGTAGAGCTGCTGATTGCTCCTCTGTGTGGAAAAAGTAACTGTCTTCAGTGCTCTGTGACAGCATGAGAACCTTCCATGAGCTGAGTCCAAACCAAGGCAGTCTAGTGTTTGTATATCATGTAATTTTCATATGGGAAATGCGTGTTTTTTAATTTCTCTGCAGAAATTTCATCTTTATGCTTACTTACCATGCAAGACTATTTTTGGTGAAAAACATGGGTAGTTTAGGGTGTGGTTCAATTTAGTTAAGGAATAGCTGTGCCTGGCTGCAAGTGATAAGACCTTGGAATTTGCTGCATGCTTTTCCCTGCAGATGGTAAATATTCTTTAAGAAATATGTGCAAGGGAACTCAAGGTTAAAAGCTCCTATCTCTGAAACAGGGACAGTTTGAACAGAAACTGGAGATTATTTATGGAGATTATAATTTTGTTTTTCACTTCAGCTGGAACTACTGATGATTTAGCACATCTGGGAAACTAAGCTGTAAGTTTCCACAACCCATTTGTTTTTGGCCACCTTCCTGAGTCTGCTGATTAGTGTCACTTTTGCAAGGCAGACAGCAATCCAGCACTAACTGGACTGTGTCTTCCACTTGTATCAGTTGCTGAACTGACTTCTGGAAGTACATGCACTTGAATTGAATTCAAAATAATGAATCTGCAATGCCTTACTACCAGTCCCTAAGCACTTCACCTAAATTTTGTTTACTTCTTCAATTTAGGCAGTTTTTCATGGACTCAGTGAAGTTCAACTATTAAAAATATTCAAACACACTTTTGAACTGTATTATATCACTCTGATGCTAAATATACTTGAGTCACTAGAAAAATCCTACCTGACTCTGGAAAGCTCTGTAGATCAGGTTCCAGGCAACCTTGCTCCTGTAAGTCTTGTCATTTCTCATTTTATACACTTTTGCTCATAAAATTACTTATCCCAACCATTAAGTGTTCTCAGAAAGATGGGATGGAGAAGGACAAGATAAAATAGAGAAAAGGGCAAAGATACCCAGTAGGCAAGAAAACCTTAAAAATTTTTCAGTGGTTTGGGAATTTACATTCCAATTTAAAAAGACAGGAGTGTGTAGAGCCCCATATTGTGTAAGGAACCTTATGAAATGCATCTTAGTGTCTCTGTATGAACAAGGTTCATTTATCTTTTACTTTCTAAATCCCACTGGGGTGTTTATGGACTTTTGTTTCACAAGTGGAATGAATAGTGATTAATTAAATGTATATCTACCTAGAGTGAGTGCTGTACATAAAAATGAATGTTTGAAAATTTGTATACTTAAAAAGTCTGATGTACGAATGGCTTGAAATCACTGAAGTAAAAATAATTCACCGGTGGCATTTTACTCCTATATATTCAGGAAAAAAAACCCAACTCCTAATGCCATATTTTCTGCTTCAGTTGATCAGGATTTCTTACCTCATGGTATGGAATACATTTATTCTTACAGTGGTTTTCTCCACTTTCATCTCGCTCCCAGTCCGTCAGCCAGTTACGAACGCATATGGAATCATCTTTGCAGGCTTCATACCTTCATGGAGATCAGTGTGGAAGATAAAGTTACTTCTCTCACAATTTTCATTGGACTCAGATTAAACTCAAAGAGGTGTCCAGGGGTTCTGTTAGTAACATGGTGTGATTACAGTGCAGCTTAGCAACAGATCTTCGAGCAATGTGCACATTATCTCTGCTTGACATGTTCATAAACTCTGAGCTGCCCAGGAAAACCTAAATTCCTGTGAAAACTAAACACTTCACTCACTACCTTTTATACTAGCAGACTGAGCAAAGGGCTTATGTTGTGGGTATTTTCTGCTTGGTTATCTGATGTTCCTGAGTGGAGGAAATCCTGGGAGGGAGGGAAGGAGTTTCATGAATGCAGCTGTTCCATATCATAACAGAGCATAGGTGGGCTAAGAGTGAACTGTCACTTGAAGGAGATGTGGGGAAAGTTTGTATTTATGAATTAATATGGGACAAAAACAATGTTGTTTCCCAGGCAGGGGAGTTGCTATGAGGAATGTGCACTGAAATAAGGAAATTCCACAAAACCAAAATAATATGAACTAATAGGCTGTCAGCCTCAGAATGACATTTTCAAAGAAGGTAAAAAGAAAAGGAAATATAAGAGTTCTGTAGGTTATAGGTCTAAAATCTTAAATTTGAAATTATTTTTAATTTCTAAGTGGTAATGTAGAAGAAAACCTATAAATGGCCTGGAATGAGTTCTTGCTGGTTGACTTGATGAGAGATCTCATGACTTATCATTATCCTACATAATTTCCTCCCTTCCACTTCTCTTTTATGTTGTACTTTTTGGCTCTTACCTTTCTTAAGGACTACTTTCTGCAAATCAGTTAACATCTACTTAGATTTAGTCTCTTTGGCTTGTAGGACTATTCATACCAGTAACTGAGAGTGCCAAAACAATGAGGCACAGCTTCCAGAAAGTTAATGTTTGGCATGGTACTTGCAATTAGTGCCTTTGGATAGATCTTCTGTTTGTCATTTTTAATCTTCAGGGTCATGTTTCAAAACTGTTTTGATATCACGAGGGCTGCAGCCTTGCATTTTTAAATGAAATATGTGGGTTGTCATGTGGTCACGAGAACAACAAGAACTGGACATTGCAATAGATTTGCAAGTGCAGAAAGGTCATAAGATGCTTATCTACAGTATCTTCCCTCTGGTTTTCTGGGCTTTTTGGAGGGAGAAAGAGCAATAACAGATGGAAGGTAACCAGGGCCTGAGCTAAACAACTCAGAGTCAGGAGACATGCACTATCAATGGGTTCATCTCTGAATCTGCTGTCAGAGGTATGGACTCTGCTGGAAATAGAGGTTAAAATTTGAGAAATTAATATTCATGGTATGCATCTGGTTTCCTAGGAATATTAATAAAATATATTAAAGTGTTTGTATTTTTATTCACCACTGTTTATCGACTTGTCAGATGAAATGTTTCCTAATCACAATTATTACTTGACTATGATTTGTTCTATAAGCAGGTGACAAGGCATAATTCCATTGTTAGGAGTTTTTCCTTATCCCAATGGAAGTAATTATGAAGTCAAGTTTATGAAAGTCATGATTTGTGAAAAGTCTAATTTCTGCAGTCTAGAAACCCACAAGTTGTTTGTTCAAACATTAACTAAATGTAAGAAAAATAAACGCTTAAAATATCCTCCCTGAACATATTTGTTCTCCATGTACCATGAGCAGAATTTTTTTATTGTAAAGCCTTTTTCCCCTGTATTTTTTGTAATTAGCTCTTTCTCTTTTATAGGACACAGGGCCCTTTCACAGGTGAATAAATGACTTGTACACTGGGCTCTTTCAAAAGCAGTAGTTTAAGGACTAGTGAGAGCAAGGAATTCTAAAACAATAGAAAGAAAAGGAAGGCCCCAAGCTACTCAGATGAATTTCTTTCAAATTAAGTCTGCTCATTCAGAATACTCTGCACATTTCTGGCCACAAAGACATACAGTATGCAGCAGGCACACTCACAGTATGTAGAGAAAGTAGGTCACATCACCAGCAGTGCTACAGCATGCTAAAGGGACTTCAGTGAATAGAACATGAAAAAATGTTACTTTAAATCATCAGAAAGAGTGGGAATTCTGTCCAGGCTCTTTTCCAGCCTGAGGCTGTAGGCAGGGTGAGGGAATGGGTTTGACACTGGCATTAGGCAGGCACACAGACCAGCATGCAGGGTAATGGGCCATCAGTACATTTTTGATTCAGGCCAGGCATCTGTGACGCCAAAAGGAGCAATAGATCATTGCTCAGGACTTGTTTAGAGCATATCCTCTCTATGCCAGGAGACTATACTGGAAAAGGGTCAGTTTTCCTGGGCAGCACCTCTCAGTAGCCCACCATTTCACTTTCCAGCAACAAAAGCTAAAAGTGCTGTTTACCTGCAGGTTGTGGCAGTGCCCAGGGAAGACTGAGGATTTTGCAATGTAATATTGACCCATGATCTACACTTTGGTATAAATCTCATATACACCAAAGCTGTCTTAAATTAGTTCATAGACACAAACTAAACTTACAGCACACGTTTTCTTTTATCTTTACACTTTCACTTGTTATAGCAGTTTAGTAAAGACTTTTTGTGTTATTTGTTTTGGGACACATTTGTTTTAGATATTGGTATTCTCTAATTTTGCCCATTAGATCTATTCTAGAGCTCCCTGGAAACTGCAGTGCTTTTATATCCAAATACAATATTTGGTAATTGGTTCTCAGCCTTAAGATTCAGAGCACTGAGGGAAATTCAAGGTCTCATTCTTTATATTCAAGGAGGTCAATAATCTGGATTCAGTTTAGAAGATTACAAAAACTTAGCAAGGAAGACCGCGCATGACAAATTTGTTCCTGAGGTACATGTGGTTTCCTGACACAGAAATAAAATTCATTGCTAGAGAAACTCTAGGAAAGCTATGAAATACATCAGCCTTTCTCACTTGCTTCCATTACAAATCCAAGCTATGTTTCTTGTTTCCTTCACTGGCACAAGGCAATGGAGATATATTTGCAGACAAATCCTACCAAAATTCTGCGCTGCATACATGACTTTGCCCTTGGAGGGAATGGAAATGCATCCACATGTCAATAGTATTCAAGTTGTGTAAGCCCAGAGAAGCAGGGCAGAGAGCAGCACAAGAGAACCCTACCATGCTCTGTGTTCTGTATTTTCTATACTTTTAAGAAAAGCTCTTTTGTAACATTTTTAGAAGTATCGTAATGGTTTTCCATGATTTTCAGAGTGGCCTAAGGAATCCAGACATTCACAGTCCATTACCTTCATGGAAAGCTAGCACTTATAATCCTATAGTGTGAACAGAGCCTGTGGTGTTTGTGCTTCACACACACATCCAGACAAGTTCCTCCAGTGACTGGGCACAACATTCATAAGGTGCTGACTGAGTTTATGTATCCCATGGTGATGTTTTTAAGATCCAACATCTCAAAACAGGGAGAGAAAGGAGAGAGAGAGGGAGGGAGAGACAGATTCTGGATAAGTACCAGTAGAAAAATCTCAGTACCCTACATGGATATAATTCTCCTGCCCCAACACTAAGGACAGATGGGTGCTGTCCCACCCCGTGCCTTGCACTCAAAAAATAATGTGATTCTCTGATTCTGTGTTTGGGGAAACAAAATTCAATGCTATTATGCTGCTCATTGCTGTTAATAATTTTAGCATTAGCTGGTTGCAATTGTCTCTAATATAGAGGCTTTTAGAAGAGATTAAACAGTGTGATGATAGAAGGGATAAGGTCAAGGGTGAAAAATTAAGGAATGAAGCTAATTTGTTACAATAATTAGTCGAAATCCCATGAGTTGATGTCTTTCCTGATTTTGTGGTGCATTTTATACATACAAAATGTATCTTATAATGATCAAGTATGCAGATTGAAAATGCTAATTGCATAAATGCTACTTCACAGACTTCATGGACTTTCCAAAGGGTGGACAGGCCCTGCTGCTGCCAGTGCCTGTGAGCATGGCAGGAGCTCCTCTGTCACGATACCACTGCACTGCATCCTCCCCCAGAGCAGGGCAGTGCTGTTCCTGAGTCACTAAACTCATTTTAGTGTCCCCATCCTGCATTCACAGCCTGTGTCATTATTATTTTGGGGGCAGTAGCTTAGCAGAAGGAAAAGGAGAGATGGCAAACAAGAAATTCAGAAGCAGAACAAGAGAAAAGTAGTGCAACACCACTGAATCACAGGCAGCATGTTAAAACTAAATAAAAATACTTTGATTAAACAGCTGAACCTACCAGTCATCACAGAAGCTTTGACACAATGGCACAGCCTGAATAGCAGCAGTGTTGTTGGGATGGATCCAGCGAGCAGCATATGGAGAACACCGGTAAAAGCACTCGATTTTCTTTGTGAAATCTTCACAGCTGTGGTGGATGAGAACAGCCACAAATAAGCCTGTTTCTGAGCTTCAAGGCTACAGCCTCTGTTTTTTAGGCCTGCTTTGGTGTGGATGCAATACTACAGATTAGGAGAAGAACACAGAAAAGCATCCTTTGGCCCTGTTAATGCCTAAGTTTGAAACTCATTCCTCTGGCATTGTGTACAGACTCTGACCGTGCAATTACCACAGCCAGCTACAGCACAAATGTTTCCATGCATATTTCAGCCCTATTTGTGTAAGCTTTCCGTAAACTTCTGAGGCCTTGAGTTTTCCCGGCAACAACGATTCCAGGCAATAATAAATGTAGTTTAAAACTATAGTATAAAACTTTGTCTGTGCTGTAGCCTCATGGTTTCACTAATCTTTAGATTTTTCCCACAGCCCAGCTGAAGTTACTTAAAATCGCATACTGTGCTGCTCTCCTGGGAGTGGCAGGCAAGAGCTGTTACTTTTTCACATCTGTTTTTGCTTAATTGTTTTGTACTTTCATCCCTTTATTTCTATAACTTGCCATGTTTCACAGATTTAACATCTAACAGGGTACTAAAAATCTTAATTAAGGAGATATTTTTCATGGTTACAAAACCCACAGGACTACAAGAATTTTTATTTTAAATTTTTGGCCGTTTAATTTCTAGACTCCTGTGCTTTTTTTTGGGTGAGATTTAATAATTTAGTTGATGTGCTTTCTAAACAAAGGAAGAAGCCTGGTCTCTATTCATTACAGATCACTCTCACTGGTGGTTGATGGCTGGAGAGTTACAGAGGTACAGAGTGGTTCTTACCTACTGGGTTTAAGACTGGTTTGCATTGCTAGATCTGGTTCTGTACTGAAAGCAAATTTGAAAAAAATCCCACAACACTGTCTTGAAAAAATGACAGAAATAGGGATTTGTGGGTTTATGTGAGAGGAGAAGAAAAGTCAGAGGTTGGTCAGGTATAGAGAAAAGGTGATGGGAACTAGTCTGGGTGACATAATCTCTAGGGTAACCTAATGTCCATCAGCAGCTCCAGCCCGGATCTGTGGAACCAGGACACAGAAAACATCAAAGCTGACTTACGATTTACTGAGCTGCCCACATCTGTTCCAGTAGCTGTTGCTTACTTTAATTACCGGGGAATGAGCCAATTGCTCTGTGAAGTCTGCATAGCAACAGGAAGCTGTTGGGAATAAAACAAAGATCTTGCAATAAGTGTTCCTTTTTAACACTGTATTTGGAAGACACAAAATGTAAGATGAATCTGGTTTAAGCCATAATATGATAAAGTCTCTTAGTAGTAACTAGAAGATGCACTCAAGCTCTAACAATTTTGGGTGTGAAAGTGGCAGTATAAATGCTAGGAGAGGTGGACTGGCATAAACAGTGCTTTGCAAAGTTGGGCCCAGAGAGTCCCAAGAATTTTACCAGTGTTCTGCCAGATGCCACATCCTGAAGGATACTAACTTTGAAAACTACCAAACATTAAAAAAAAAAAAAAAAAGAATTGAAGAATTTTAATAAGTACTGCATTTTGCTTACAATAGAATTTTCATTTCAGATTTTCCCATTTGGTGTCTGCTACAATTAATTTTTGTACTTAATTACAATAAAGCAAAATAATCTTTGCTGTGAACATTTGTAAGCAGATGGAACTACAAGAAAGGCAAAATGCATCAGAATTTTGAAAAGAAAATAAATTAAGTCAATGAGAGTTTTACAGCTGACTTTGTTAAGACCCAGAATCTTACTCTTGGTTTGCATGCAGCAAAATGCCAATGAAGGAGGTTTTTCAAATACAATGCATACTGCATCTTATATGTTTTTGAGAAATTAGGGGAACAGCCAAAACAATTAGTGTACAATGCTGTATTTCTTGGCCATATTTGGAAAAAATTAAACCACTCTTACATTTAGAGTAGAGAGTGCACTCTTGCATTCTTGGCTCAGGACTTGGCTTCAGTTTTTGGGTGTCCCCTTCCAGACATCCGTATTTTTGGCAGGTGGATGATGTTATGACAGCAAGGAAGGTGACAGCAAACCTCAGCATTGTTCTTCAGCTCTTTTTCCTGTATGGAGACAAGTCTTTGTTTACATCTTTTATTTCTAGGACAACCCATAGCATTAAAAGGAAGGACAGCATTTAAAATACTGCATGTATAATCAAATGAAATACGCTCAGCAAAGATGCACACAGAAATACTAAGACACATTCTCCCTTCCTATTTGTTTATCACTGAACATTTACCCTTCTGTTACATATTTCTGAGGTTTGGTGGCAAGTGATAAAAGTCATCAATAATTCAGACTATGTACAAAAACATGTTATAATTTTCAGTATTTAAGAAAATTATTTTAAATTTCTCCCACTGAGCTGAATTATTTTTAACCCTTCCAAAAGACGTTTGTATGTTTCACTAGATGTGAAGAAAATATTCATTAGTTCTAAAACCTGAAGAGTTTTTTGCTCGCTTGGAAATTACACATTAAATACAGTTGCAAGTCAGATAGTAGTGTTCACCACCTGAACTGGATAAATTACATTGAATACTTGCCTTTATTGAAGCTATGCTAATTTATATTTAATAATCTGATCCGTTATTTTCTGCCTCTTTTGTAGAGTTTAGTCAAAATGCAAGATAAAAGCATTTTGTCTTTATCACTAAAATTTCTCTAAACACAGGCTGTACATTAGTTGCCTATAAAGATAAATCTAGAACCTGTTACATAAATCAATGTATTATTCTTTGCACATGTTATTAATTTAACCTTTCATTATTTAGTTAAATATTCCTGTTAACTTTTTTGAATAATTTTGCCTGAATAAGCACTGCAGTTCTTCTATGTACCTAGACTTTTCAGATATAAAGAACAAATTATACAGAAGAAGAAAACTGTTTTTTCAATTTCTCAGTAATTTCTCACCTCTTTTGCTTTCCTTCTGGGTGATACTTCTCCGTTGAATAGGAACACAGTAAGTTGCTTTTCCCATTTTCCACTTTATATACACACCATCTGGCATGAGTGCTCCAAAATTTGTTTGCCCTGGAAGAGTTCCTTGACCCTTTGGAACGCTAACACAGATTTATCTCAAAAGCAGATGCAATGACCAGCACATAATGCCCTTTTATTGCTTGCAAACATCGACATGATAAAGAGGAAAGTACAAACATGGGTTAGAATTAGAAAAACAATAGCTCTCCTATATTTCAAATGCCAAATCAGGCCTCCTGCCTGATTTTGCCATGATTCCTTGTATTACTAATTATTAAAATAATTTCTACAACAGTTTCATGGAGCTCTTACCATGAATTCAGGCTTCAGTGAATTCAAGACATTAAATGCTTCTTATTTCAGCCTGACTGGCTTAATTCTGACTAATGGCTTGCCTTGTTACACAGTAATTTTACTACATTACTTGGAAGATAGTCCATGTCTCCTGATTCCCAGTTCTTTGCATTGTCTTCACAGGATCCCTTCAAAACCTGCTGCTGTTCACCCTGATTGCTCTACCCGGCTCATATGTACCTTAAAACTGGTCTCACAGCAGTACAAGAAATGGTTGATAGTGATAATGATAGTGGCCACTGATAGTGGCTCCTGATGGGATTTCACTGGGAGATCTGCTTTCTGCAAAGAGCATTTGCATCTAAACATAAACCATTGGTTAAGGTAGATGTGGTGATGATAAATTGTTGCACTCATTTTCACAGGTTATCTTGCTGTACTGTAAAGAGCAGCACCCCTCAGTACCTTGACATTATTTTTATACATAAAGAAAGCAGCATATCTTGGTTTTGTGTTTTAAATATAACACTGATTTGTCAGATAATACTCTGAGGCCATTATCTATTAACCTTTTCTTTTTTTGAAAATACAAACATTGGCACAGTAGAAGTGTGGTATGATTCTCAGTGTGTGAAGGCGTGAGCACGATAATAAAACAATCTCTATAAGCTGGAAGCGCTGATTCCTATTCTAGCTCTAGTAAATGCCTCAAGGTGAAAGTCTTCCTGGCCTAAAAAGAACCTTTTCCAGATCAGTGGAAACTGAGCAATTTTTATGTTCCAGAATGAATTTAATTAAGGCAAGTTTAGAGAATGATTTTAATTAAGGCAAGTTTAAAAAGGCATAAAGTAACTACAGGAGAAAATGAAGTAAATCTAATGGCTTATTACCCATGCTTTCACCTCATGTGGCTTGACCTAGTGTTGGCTGAAATTCATGGAGCTCCTTGCTGCTTTGCAAAGCAAAGGATTCATGTGTGCTGCTCAGCACTCGAATCTGTGTAGTCATACAAAGTAAAGACCAAAGTATAATATGAACATTGACTTTCAACCCTGTGAGGAGTGGACGCGCTGGCCAGCCTGGTGAAAAGCACAGAAATAGTCCATGCTCTGCTTCTTCCTGCTCGGTTTGTGTGAAATACATGGACCCTGGTGAGGTGTCAGCATGCCAGGAGGTTCTTGTAATGCCTCTGCTCACTGAATTGGCACACAAATTATATTAAGCTATAGGAAACTGGGATCGCTTTCAGGCTTTGAGTATGAGCCAAATGGGACCGCTTGCTGGGAGATTAGGCAGAGTTTCTAGCAGCAGGAAGGAAAATTGTCATATGTTTGTGATTTCCCAGACTTGGCTTTGGTTAGCAGTACATGTAAGCAGGCTCAGGCTAAGGAGATTTTAGTGATCTTGGCTATACATCATCTCCTGAGAAGTGAATCTTGATTTCTCTTTTCTAAAAGTATTCTCTACCAATTGTTTTGTCTGATGTCTTATAGTGGGAAATTTGTTAAAGGAATTTTCTTACCTCTTCCCATACTTGAAGGGGTAATTTGTCTTCATTTGTTAAAATTGAACTTGTTTTCAAGCACAAGGTGATATTCTTGTACTTTTAAGGCTTCTACTGCCATTTCATTTTAACTTTAATATTGGTACCCTGTAACTTCTATTTATCTCTTCAGAAGCTAGATTGAAAGCACAGATGATGTTGAGGTATTGCCATAGACAACAATTCAGGCACCACAACAATAAATTACTCTCATTTGATGATCTAACTGATAGTGGTCAATGGTGTTAGCAAACCCATGCATGTATTCCAAACCCACAAACACTGCTATACTAGCTCGCAAGAGTCATCTACCTGAGCAATTTCCTTCTGGCATGAGCCATTGGCAGAAAATTAGGGAAAAATGTTTAAAAAATATAGTTTCTAATTTCCCAGCTTCTGGCAATCAGTTTAGTAACTATGTGAACTGACATCTCATAACTCAACAGAGTGATTCCTGCTTTGTGAGTCAGATCTCTTTAATGACTGCAGTAAGCTTTCATGCTTTTATACTCTTGGTAACTCTGCAAAACTGATGCGGTTAAGGGAAAAATTGTTTGTGCTTCCAACCAGTGACAATTGCCAGATCCATTTCCCTTCTTGGCACCCTGAAAGTGTAATAACAGTGTGACTGGAGGGAGACTGAGTTTCAGGAGTGTAAATTAGAGCATTTGGCCTGTTACAGCTTTATTAGACATGGCAATGTCTGCTAATGAAATTAATCTGTTTGTTCCTCATGTCTCAGCGTGAGTCTGCATGCTTAGAGGCTGAAAGTGTTTTTCTTGTTAACTGTAACAAAAAATGTAATTAGGAGGACAGGTTGCTGTCTAATTTAGTGAAGCTCCTTTAAATGCAGAACTGCATTTAAAGTTGCAACAAGAACATGTTTTTTGATGATCAGTGAGGTATATGACCTGGACTTTCATTAGGTTAGACTTTAGAACTGAGAGCTGGTCTTTCACAGGTCCTGGTTGAATGTATCATGTCACAAGTCAAGCTGAATGCCAAGGGAGACACTCCAGATGGACTCAGTCTGGCACTTCTGACTTTGGAAAAAAACAGCTGAGGTCAAATCTTAATGCTACTGAATCTGAGGTGTGATTTGTTTCAGTTCACTGATAGGATTTCTCCTACTTTTTTTTATTGGTGTGAGGAATACATCACAGAATGAAGTAAGGCTTATTTGTTTTATTTGAGTACACAAATGTTGCTGAGCTAGTTCTCCAACAGGGCACAGGAATGACAAAAGCACCAGTAATTTTATATAATGAAGAGAGTGAGTCAGTGGTGGGTAAAAAACCAGATATTTTAATGAATGGTAGGTTTAAAAAGAAATCACAACCTAAAGCAACAAAATTAGAATTGTAAAAATGTCATTTTAAGCCCCACGTTAGGCTTTTCAAAATTAAAGGGGAAAAAAACCTACTTATTTCAGCTTATTACTGAGTTGAAAGCACCTCTTGAAAGCATAACAGAATGCTCTTCCTTTGCCCTAGTCTTTCATTTGCCTTTCACATTCTGCTAGTCTGTTACTCTGGGGTTCCTTGAACCACTAACAACTACTGTTAGTTTTTCTACAAAGAAGGGTTTGGGTAGCTCCTGACTGGTGTGAAGGGGGCTTTCATAAGTGACAAAGAAAATCTGTGTCCAGTTTGACCTATACTCCACAAATAACCAGCTGCAATCACATTTTGAATTTAGACCATTAATATTTGAATGTTCCACAATCACATGAGAATGATTAATTTCCTCTTAGGGGAATAGCAATAAAATTTTTTTTTATTTTACACTTGTGTTATGGGTATTCATTATTTGAATAGAAACAATGCCTAGATGCCCCAGCCTAGAGTTGTGATGTAGTGTTTTAAAGTACTTGGTGCCACTACTGGATTCTGGATGGCCACGTCCCACAGTCCTGTCTGTGCCTCGATCCTGTACTGCCCCTTTCCCTCCACTGTCCTGGCACAACTCACATGGGATTGTGCCCCAATCAGATGGGGAAAGCAATACAGCAAAAAGAAATCTAGTTCTTCCCTTGCCTCCAGTATTCCTGTGTGAATCAGTTTTGTTTATAGCGCAGTAAAGAGTTTTGTTGCTGAAAAGGGTGGTATCACACAGACATGTGAGGGTAGGACTGGCAGTACTTTCAGTCAGAACTGCCAGCCTCTGTGCCCCACTGTGTTGACATTCTGTGTTGTTTCTTTTAATTGTTATGTTGAACACCTTGTAATCAAAATGAAGAGCTGACAGGTCAATAGAGAAAACAAATAATGCAAGCACAAGGTAACAGTGAGATCACGCTGGTCAACGTATGAGAAGGCAGTGACTGGAAACCACCAGATGAGTCACTGCTGAGCTTTTCCTGTTGGCATCACTGCAGGGATGAATGCTAAGGAGGACACAGTTGAAGCCCACGTTGTTTCTGATGAATAACTCCCATACATGCCATATTAGTCCTAGACAGCTTGACTCATTGTCCTGTGATCATTCTGTGGTTAGAAAATTGACCACAGCACTCATGAAACAGGTGGTTTTTTGCCCAGTACCTTTGTTTACATTGTCATCTCTCTTTCTGCCCTCCTCAAATGGCTCTGCTCTCTGTTGTATAAATCAAGACTTTTTTTTTGCTTCCAAATCCTTTCTCAGTTATCTAGGCCCTCTTTGACTGTTCTCTTTCAACACAGACACCTTAAGTCTGTTGTAGTACCGCAGTGCCAGCCTTCACAAGCACACCTCTTAGATTTCCACAGCTGCAGTTTTGTATTTGTCACCTTCTGTGTGAGAGGCCTTTCCCTAAGTAACAGTAGAACCACGTGTAATCCTCGCCTTGGCCCCTTTTAAATCTCATCTTTCTTTGGGTGCCAAAGAGAAGGTAACAACAGTTAGGATCTGAATCTACTCCTGCTGGCCAATCTCTCCCGTTTTCTAATGTTCTTCTCTTTTTGGCCCTTTCAGAAATACACACATATACATATTTTTGATATGTAATTTGTCCTCTGTTCTCACACCGGGGTAGCAGCCCTACTGTGGCAATTGCTGTACAGCCAAACCCAAGCTGACCAGCTGACCCAAGCTGGTCTCTTCCTCTGTGAAAAGCTCTAATGTGTTTGATGAGCTTTTGTAGCTAAGAAGTGCTGTTAACTTAGCTATTGCACTAAACTCTCCTGATACTTCACAGCCATAAATATGATGAATATAAACAAGGTTAGAGCAGTGCAAAGCAGTCACTTTGACATACTGCATCACTGCAAACAAGGACACATGTCCATGGTATACAAAGGAAAATAACTATTGGAAAGCAAATCATATCCAGTTATGACTGGAATTCTATTATATCTAGATCTAGTAATTGCCATTCATATGTCTGCTGGTTTACTTCATTAGTCTGTCCCTAAAACAGACTAGTAGTGGTATTTTCCAGTGAAGATGCACTGGAATAATATATGGTATAGTGTACTTTAATGGAAAAACCTGCTAGTAAGAAAGTTCTTCCTAATCCTCCTTAATTCAATGTTTAGTTTGTACCTTGAAGCATGACTGTTTACAACTTTTCTGTAAAAAGTTCTTATGTAACCATGAGTATTTTTATCAATTACACAAATGTCTAAAATGGACCTTCTTGACCCTGAGATGAGTTCAGCTGTAAGAGCATGGCACTGATAACACCATGTGGGTTAAAACCCCAGGTGGGCCATTCACTTATGAGTTGGACTTGATGATCCTTGTGGGTCCCTTCCAATTCAGAATATTCTGAGATTCTCAAACAGCAGACCTTGCTAGATTCAGACCATGAGAAATTTTGCCTAGACTGTGTCACAGTCCCAGACTTACTCATTCTCCAGCATTCTTTTGGAAAATCCTTTGTTTCTTACCATTTCCCTGAAACTTGGGTGTGCCGATGGGGCGCTGTACTCTGTGGCTGCACTCCTGTGCTGTGCAGGCAGCCTGCATTGCCAGCCTGGCAGGGCTGGGATAGGGATCTTGAACTTTGTTGAACAAAAGGATGCTTCATTCTGTAAAGAGTAATTGGTTAGTCTCAGTCAAAGCTTTGCCTAGCACATCTTGCTGGCTTTGTGAGACTTTGTAACCTGTATTTTTTATTTTGCTTGTAACTGATATTCTCTAGTTGTATCATGCTGGGTTTTTACTTTTTAATTTTGTGAATCTTGAAGAAAGAATGCTGTCACAGGCATGGAATTGGGGTAACAGGCAGGAGTCACGGTGATGATGTGCAGCCTGTTAATTACTTGTCATTACTGACATTCTGTGCAGGTACAGCACCACATGCCGCAGTCCTGTGCCTTCCTCCTGCCTGACTGCACATTGCCAATTCCAAACATTAGTATTCCAGTGTAAAGCCCAGAACTTGTCTGTGAATACCATTAGAACTGGGTCACTAACAGAAGGTGCGTGACAGATTCACATGCAGACCGACCAAAGCCATTTCCTCCGTCTCGTACAGAGCACAAGTACTGAGAGGGAAGGCTGTGTGTACAGTGTGAGTGGAATGACAAATGACAGGATGCAGTGATAGACTTGTTTGGTGGCATTAGTGATGCAGTTCTGCCTTGGAAACAATGGAAGCAGGTGATCAACTGGGCTATGTGTGGCACTGATTTTGCCAAATGGTCAAATTTAATAGGGATTCAAATGATTAAGTATTTCATTTTGAAGAGGAAATTCTCTTGCTCAGCAGAATAACTTCTACTATTTAGCATTTTCTATTCAGTTTAGAATGAAGAGGTTTTAACCTCACAGCTTCAGTCTGCATATCTCTCTTCCAGCTCCAGGAATTATTGCTGTAGCTGTGTGCTAAGCAGTCATAAAAATGTTGCAGAGGAATTTGTCATTCCAGAAAACATGGAGTGAATTTGAGTAGACTGTGTTCTGCCTTACCAAAGTCCCTTTAAACCAGCTAGAGAAGAATGGAAGGGAACTTTTCCAACAGTATCATTCCAGCTACCTTCTGAATCAGAAGAGCATGCTGAGACCTTTTTTATATGGAAAAAAACCACGGTGGAAGCCAGGGAAAGGAAATATCTGGAACGGCAAAGAGAAACTGCATTAACTGAATATCAGCACATGAGCTACACAGACTCTGTGGAGCCCTGCTCTGTGTTAGTCAGTGTAGATAACCTAAGAATCATCCCCTTTAGAAGCCTTTATTAATTACCCTTGTCTTTTTTTAATGTGACAGAGGATTTCTGGAGACAAACATCATGAGCATGCATGTGGCACCACACCACGCTCTGCTCATTCATTTGTACCCCTTTTCTCTGCCAAGCCTCTCATGATTCGTTCACTTTTATTTAAAGCTGGAAAAAAGAACGTTCAGAAAACTAGCTCATATGGAAAAGAGAAATCAGGTCACTCAGACTGGTCTGCAGATTCAGGTCATATTCAGTGACATGTTTAAATGGAAAAAAATATGGGAGAATCAGTAAAATGAGGAGTATTTTTCCTATTCTGTTAACATGAAACCTCACTGTTCTTTTGTTTCAAAAGTATTGGAAAGACATTTTGAGTCCAAAATACCAAACGAGGATTAAACAGAGAAGGAAATGAGCCAGAAGCAAACCAAACACAATCTCTTCACAAATAAAATGTCCTACTAACTCCCAAATGGCTTTTTGATTTGGAGAAATGAGAATATGAGAATTATTTTCATTTTTAAAATTAAAATACAGAACCAGAAGGTAATTATTTGCAATTCTGTCTCAAATGAACAACTGAAGATTTATTTCTAACGTGTTTATTTGTTTAATATGTCAGACAGGTAATTTATCCACATCCTCATTGTGACTTTTCTTCCTGTGTGCATGAATTCCTTTCTGGCACATGAAGTGAACAGGTGTGAGCCAGAGCAAGGTGTCCCAGAGGCCATAACCAACAAATAACTAATTGGCATCTATGCAGCAACAGGGCAGAGATCCAGCCAAATTATGATGAGGCACTGTGCCATCCTAATAGACTCACATTAACAAGGACGCCAAGATTCCATAAATTTGCATTATTTACATTTAGTTAGAGCAGGATTCCCAGCTGGGAAGTTCCACATGGCTGTCCATCTCCATCATATACAATTATGATGGAAAAAGACCTCTCTGACTCATTCAGTATCCTGAAATAGTTTTCAGCAAGCATTAAAACAGTAACAATTACTTCAAAATGCTCCCACTCTTCTACCTCAATAAATCACTGGGAAGTGTATTTTTGTTGTCTTTGTACAAAATGAATAAAAAATTTATACAATTAGATTTCCTGGCTGAAGATGTATGAGCCTTTTCAGCTTGGTAAAAAGGAAAAATGAATTATTTTTTTTTCTGCAGAAGCAGCAAGATTCCTAATAGCGAAGAAAAAACCCCAAAACTTTGAAGTTGCTTTTGTGAAAAATGAATGCAGAAACTGGTAACTTAAACCCTCAAGAAATAATTTGCAAAAACAAAAATGCCGGGAGGGTGTGAATTATTGAGATGAAACAAAAGATGATGATATTCTCTTATTACTCCTTGAGGTAACGAATCTCTGAAGGTTTGTCTTTTCCACTAAGATGGTGAGCTACATCTTAATCCATGCCCTAAGAAGTGGAGGGGCACAGCTGGTGAACATTCTCCTGCAGCTCGGAGTTCCTGCGGAGGGATGCGGGATGCCCAGAGGGTCTCCACTCACCCGGGCACTCCGGGCTTGGATCCCTCCATGTCCTGCTGGAGAAACTCTGGCATTTTTCCCATGCGACTGTCCACGTGTAAAAACACCAGGAAGGTCCTGCACTCACCCGAGATTTTCAAGGACAATTAGGAATTTACTGACAGAGAAGCTGGATTCTGCTGGACGTCTGAGCTAATCTCGGATCACAATGATAAGGACAGGATGACGCACAGAAAGTTCTACCTGAATATGAGGAAGAACTTAACTCCGTGGGTGACCACACACTGGTACAGATTGCCCAGCGAGATTGTGAAGTCTGTCTCCCTGGCGATGTTCCAGAGGCGTGTGGATGCCGTTCTGTGCCTCGTGCTCTGCGGCGACCGTGCTTGAGTATGGTCCCTTCCAGCCTGACTCATTCTGTGATTCACAGAATGGCAGAATTGCAGAATCGCAGAGTCACAGCACGGTTCAAGCTGGAAGGGACCACAGTGCGCTCCAGGCTCCCTGCTCAAGCACGGTCGCCGCAGAGCACGAGGCACAGAACGGCATCCACACGCCTCTGGAACATCGCCAGGGAGACAGACTGATTCTGTGGGACACAAACGCTGCCCTCCCGCCCGCAAGGCGCATCCTGATCTCACACCTCCCAGCCTCCTCCTGTGCTGTAGCCCCGCCACGGACGCAGGGGCTGCTTCGCCCGGCAGGCCCGCAGCTGGCCGGGACAGCCTGGCCGGGACAGCCCCACCTGGACCCGGCCCCTCGCACCCGCCCGCCCTCAGAGCCCGCAAGTCTCGCTCCTCCTCCCGGCCGCGAGCCCGCAGCTCTCGCGATAGCGGCCGGCGGGCGGCGCGCGGGGCGGGCGGGGGGCGGTGCCGCGCCGGCCGCGCTCGCTGACAGGCGGCGGGAGCGGGAGCGCGCGGCATGTCCGCGCCCGCGCGCCCCGCGCGCAGGTGCCCGCGGCCGCCCCGCCGCCCCGGCGCTCCGTGACCGCCGCCCGCCCCGCCCGCCATGGGGCTCCGGCCGTGCCGCCGCCGCCGCTGAGGAGGAGAAGCCGCCGCGATGAGGAAGGGCCGCTCTCGGGGGGACAAAGCGGCGCCGCCGCCGCCGGCGCGGAGGGAGCCCGGGCGGGCGGTGTCCGGCAGCGCGGCGGAGCGCAGAGCCGCCCTGCTGGGGGGCGGCGGCAGGAAAGAACCGGAGGACGCCCGGGCCGCGGGGGCGCCGGAGCGGGTAAAGCCGGGGCGCGGGGCGGGGGTCGCCGTTGTTATGGAGACGCGCCCCGCGTGGCGGGGCCGGTCCGTGCCCGCCCCGGGCCGGGACCGCGGCGCTCCGGCGGGGGAGAGGGGCCGGGGACGCGGGGCGGGGGGCGCGGGGCGGGAGCGGCGGCGCCCGGTGCGGCGGCAGCTCCGAGCATCCTCGCACGCTCCGTGCGCTCCCGCAGGTAGATGCCCCCAGAAGACGGGAGGGTGGGAGCGGTGGCGTGTCCGTGTCGGTGCTGACGGCGTGGCGTGAGTGAGTGAGTGAGTGAGCGGTGCGGGAGCCGCGGTGCCGGGAGTCTGCCCGCGTGCCGGGGAAGGCGAGGGAGGATGCAGTGAAATCGGGTGTGTGCTATGTGCTGGCTGGTGTTACAAACCACTGAGTACATCTTTCTAGTAACCCTCTGTAGGTCACTCCTAATCGCGATGATAATCGTGATGCATTTTCCAGCGTTTTTAGGTCTTAATTTCAGAAGTGGTTTATTTAGGAAATGTAGCGTACCTTTGCAGAGACTTGGAAATGCACAGGCTTGTTACATGCGGGAGCGTGTGAGTTCAGTGTGTCCACTTCTGTGTCTTCATACCCACAAAAATAGGATCTACTGACTGGTGCCTAGGATTCCAAGGACGAGAGACCATAGAGATCCCTAAACCAAAGTTTAGGATCATCAACACTGCTTTGGTAGTCCTAGTTTTACAAGAGATAAAAATGGGAGATGACACTTTGCAGTTGAAAAATGTAAGTGACAACTAATGGTATTTTTTTGTTTATTTGAAGAGAAGGAAAAAGTATCACAAGTATGAAGACTCCTGGGATGCAGTAATTTATTGCTCTGTTTTGCTATTTTTTGGAGTAAAGAGAAAACCTAGGGTCTTTGTCTAAAAGATGTTTTAAGTTTACGTCATTGTTGCAGATGCACAGGTTTATACTATTTTAAAAATAATTTCTTAGGTGTTTTTTCATAGAAAAGCTGCATTACATTGCCTTCAATTATAGGAACTTTGAATTTTGACTTTGACTAGTGGATATCTCTTGAATACAGATTTATCAGACTGGCCTTGAAGAGGAGACCTCTATTTTTATTTGCTTGTGCTTTGTTAAGCCAGGTGTTTAAGAGGGATTGCTACTTTTGATGTTTATTCTTTCCTGAAACAACTAAGGAATGCTGCAGTCTTTATTCAGGAAAAAAATCTAAAATCAGAAGAGGTCTCTCAGTATCTTCCCAGCTGTCTGTGAAATGGACAAATTTGTAGAGCAACCAAATGTAGTAGCAAGGTGTTTGTTGTACTGTTTTGACATATGGTTTATGATATTGGCGTGGGAATTGAAGGAAATAATTTCCAGTTTTGGTAGTGTGAATGAAACTTTCAAATCATGTACACAGAACATGCTCTGTATTGAATAATGTATTGAACACCTGGGCAATTTCACTGAAATAACCCCAGTGCTGCAAACCAGGGAAGGCTGCAAATTCACAAGTGTCAGTTTTTGAGATGCACAAGGCTTTTTAACGGGAAATAGTGCAAATCTGTATTTAACTTGGGTGCTCTGACTGGGACCTGAAGTGACTTGTAAGAACAGATCTGGTGTGATGGAGGAGGAGTTTTTCAGCTGAAGTTTAGAAAGCTTCTACTCAACTGTATGTGAGATACTCCTCAGACTTCTAGGGAGGACCTCTCATCTCCTCTCCTCTTTTGTCTTCCATTTAAGGTTTTGTAAGTGTGGTAGACAACTGCAAATAAATGGGCGTGTTGGACAAATGTGACAAACAGCAATTCTGTCTTTAATACCAATAATCCAGTGTTTATATAAATGTTGGTAGTTGGTAGTGTGTGTGTGGTAAAAAAGGCCTTCTGAGATGCAAAAGACAGTGAGATACTCCTTTTTCACTGATCCAGTTTGTAGCTTGACAAGTATTTCCTTTGGGGCCACTTCTGATTTAAGCAGCCCTGTTGTTCCCAAGCCTGTAATGTGCCCTCAGCAGTGGCAGTGCAGCAGTGTGCACAGCTGCAGCAAACCATTCTGGATTAAATTCACATCTCTTTGTTTGCCCTACATTTGCACAAGTTTGTGGTTGGGAGAGGCTGAGCTACTCCAGTGTTGAAAAAAGTCCTTATCAAACTGTGACTGCAGCAGTTAATAGCTGTACTGACCTTAAGGCCTTTGAAAATCTGGTCCTTTGCTCTGCTTGTGGCTCCGACGTGCATACAATTAATGTTTGCACTTTCTCCTGTGTTACGCAAGAATGTCAGAATGGCTGTGCTTGGGCACATTAAAGATCCCTCTCGCCCAGTATCCTGCCTCTCTGAGCTGCCAAGAACAGATGCTTGGAGAAGAGTATAGTGTATATTAAGGAAATGCCTCTCCCAGCCTCCAGTAATTTGTGGCTCATAGGTTTCCTGAACCAGAGGTGATATTTGTTTTTAGAGCCCCCAGTGGGTTTTTTCTTCTACGAATTTGTCCAATCAGTGTTTGAAGCCATGTGTGCTTGTAGCATCCACAACATCCTGTGGCTGAGTTGTAGGGTTTAAACACATTTTGTGTGGAGAAAACACTTATTTTTGTTTGCTTTTCAACTTTCTGCCTGCTTGGTTTCATGCCTTGCTTGTTCCCTCTTGTATTGGAAGAGGCAGTGAAGAGATGAATCCATGTTATTCTGTGTGACTTATGGGTTGATGACTTTTATTTACCATCCTTTGCTTGTGACTTTTCCAGAGGCATTTCAGAAAGAAGTTACTCTATTCCTTTCTTTGTTCTTGCTGTCTGCTTTGCACCTTTTGCAGGTGTGTTCCTGACTGGGGGCAGTGATGCAGGAATCCAAGGAACAGGGTTGGGTTAGAATAACCAGGACCAGCTACAGTATTTCAGCGTATGCTACCCAGCAAACTTACATTTCATTCTTGAATCTTCTGCATGCTTTTCCTAGACAGTCTTTAATCACCGAGTTGGCACTTCTGTGGAGCTATGGTAACTCCAGTCCCTCTTTTAAGTAGTAATAACTAGTTCAGAGTTTGTCATTGTGTATGTATTTTTTTAATACTATGCATAATTTTATATTTTCCTGCTATTTTGTGGCTCACTTAAACAGTATAGTTAAAGTCTTCTTCAGATCTTTGACCATTTCTCTTGCAATCTTCAATAGCATCAAGCATTGTCAGCAAACTGCCACATAAGTGTCAAGCTTCTTTGCTAGAGTTTGCTTTAAGATATGTAAGGTGTTGATCCCAGAAGAGATCCTTGTGAGATTCCACCAGTGATCCTTCATTTTTGGGAAAAAGGCCAATTGCCTCAGCTTACCTCCTGTTCATCAGTCATTAATTCATGACTGAATTGTCTCTCTTACTCCATGACACTTTAATTTCATTGAGTGAGAGCATCTTTGTCAAACACAGCCCACTTAGATTTCTGTGAAGGATCAGCTTAATCACTGTACGTTTGCTGACTGCATTGAAAGAGAAAAATGGGAAGTTGAGGTGAAAGTGATTGCTGCTTATGAATGACAGTCCCCCTCATCCAGAGGCATATTTCAAGCACTAGGCTGTTTCCATATCATGCTGACATAATTAGTTTTAGTGATATTTATAGTGAAAGATTTAACATGGATCATAGCCAGTATTTGTCAGAACTGCTTTTATTAGCATTTTTTTCTTCAGGTAGAAGACAAAGTCCTCATAGGAAGGATTCTTCAGTTTCTAGAAGAGATGGCTGTAGATGGTTGTGATGGAATTATACAAGACTCTGGTTGGTCTGCAGAGGGTAGGCAGCAAACAGCAGCTCTGTGCATCCTGTGGTATCAAGTGATGACTCAGGCTTTACACAAGGAGGATCTTCAATGCTAAACGTGATATATGCACTTTTTGTTTTTTTCCCCAAGGGATGTAATTGATGCAAAGGAGGAGACTGAGTGAAGATTATTTAATAGGTGGACCGGATCCACCTGAGGAAAATACCTGAAATCAGCTAGGAGAACATTGGAATGGGGCAAATGCATGATGCTTGCTTTTACTTGTCTGTATGGAATGTATCTTATTTTTTTCCATAAAGAGTGGGAGCTTATGTGTCCCTAACAAATCTAAATGCTGAGTTCCTCTGAAAGCAGAGGGATAATAAACAGTTGTGAGGAAAACTGAAGTATTGTGGCAGGTCTAGTGGGATGGAGGTGGAGAGTCAGAGTAAAAATAGAGAATACTGAGCATCACTGAATGACATTTTCTGCTCTAAAGGCATGCAGGGTACTGGGGAGTGCTACCCAGGGGTGCTTGCTTGGAGATGTGACAAGATGAGGCAACAGAAACAGACCCCATCACTTGTGACAAGCTTCCCCCTCTTGCTCTGGGTGGCCAGGGAAGGATGTGCGAGTAGATTCCACGACTTTGTGGCTTTGTTAGTTAATAAGAGATGAAGGGGGAAACAGTACCAGAATCTTCACAAGCAGTCTAAGGGCTGGTGAGGGACTGCAAGTTGTAGAGGCTGAATTTTGGGGTAGATGGGCCATTTACTATGTGTGAAGTTTAACTCAGCTGCTGCTCATGAAGACCTGGACTAAAATGTTGATAAAAATGAAGGCTCCCCTGCTGTATCTATTGTATAGGAAATGTTTGGATGATGCCTGCAGGAAAACTGCAAACATAATACAGGCAAAGACCAAAAACCTCCTTAGTCCAGCTTAGTTTTGTGTTGGAGAGCCCTTTCTGTAGGGCTATCAGTGCAGTAGGCTACCTCCAGCTGTAAATTTTGACCTACCTGGAGAAGGGAAGTCCTGTGTGTTCCTCAGACAATACATTTAGTAATTTCTACTCGGATAGAAAGTAATTCCTGAGCTTTGAACAGGCTAACTGACATGCAATCCATTTATTTAACAATGACTGTCTCTTGGAACTGTAGTGCTACAAGCTTTCTGAGAGTAACAAAAATATTTCTTTTTCTACACCTTTGAAACTTTGTAGATCTTTAGATCCCGAAGCCGTAATGGATTTCTGAGGTTATCCGGTGTGATTTCCCCACATGTGCAGTCTGTGGCGCTTTCCTGAAAGATAACTTAAAACATCTCTCTTAGAAACTGATCTTATCTTAGCATTAGATCATGGTGTGTTTGTCACCTCTTCTGAAAACTCTGCCAATGTTTAATTATCCCTGGCGTTAGAAAACTAAACGACATCTTATTTCAACGCTTGTTTTGTCTAATGGCCAACTTTCAGCTGTGGAATATGTCTGTACTAGCACAGGCAGTAAAAATTCTCTACTATCTGATCTCTTTTCCATGTAGAAGTATTTGAAATGTAAAATTGAGCTTTGGTTGGAACAGAAGACACTGAGTTCTTTTGCTTCTAGAACTCTGTGCTTTTCCCTCTTGATTGTTCTTGGAGCATTTGCCAAACCCAGGTAATATTCTGGCAGCAGCCTGGAATAGTGTGATCGCAGACAAGCTTCCTCCTTCACTACTGTTTGGTACTTGTCTTTTTACAATTTTGGGGATTGCATTACCACAGTTGGGTGTGTCATATGAGAGAGGATTTTGTAACATTATGCATATGTGGATATTTCTCCTCCATCTGTGAATAAAATAATGCAAATTGGTCCAAGACTACTTCTAAACGATAGGTTAGAAAGCTTATTACTCCTTTCATGTTGTCATTATATTTTGGTTCTTTTTTTTTTTCTTGGAAGGAATAGCAAAGGTTCTTTTCCACTGACTTCTCACCCTGTTCTTTTTTGGAAAGCAGTCAGTGACCAGCAGGGAAAAACTGGCCAAACCCCAGAGAGCTGCTCAGATTTATTTTGTCTCCACAGCTGCAGAGAAGCTGTTACCATGCTTTCCTTGCTGCGTGGCAAGCCTGGAAGCTGAAGAGATCTTTCTTTTTTCCTAATTAGAACTTTTGTACTTCAAATATAATAAGTATTTTCTTTTCTTTTCCCTCTAGGTGACATCAGTGCTAGTAAAGGCATTACCCCTGTTGTGATGAGCCCTGTATGTAGACTGCAGAACAGTTTGATGTTCTTTGGTTATTTCTACCATGAGTCTTCCCTTTTGATTGACAAATGAAGAATAAAGTTTTTGGAGTTGAGTTGGCACTTTGTTTCTCAGTTTTCTCTACAGCTCTGGCTCTCAGGTTGCTGATCACAGCTCTGTTGCAGCTCCCCCAGCCATGGACCCTGTGAGTAACAGCTCACAACACTGAAAGCTGTTCTTTATAACTTCATGTCAAAACCTACAAGCTGAGAGGAAACTTAAGAAGATGGAGGTTTGTTTTCAAAATCCAAGCACATAAACCAAATCAAATGGACTTATTGCTAGCAATGCAGATTGCACTTGCAATCAAATGTAGTTTTTACTTTTCACATTACATATTCTATAAAAGCGAGTATAGCTTAATCATAGCCAAATATATTCTTTGAACATCATTGCCCCTTCTTGTTAAAGGAGGAATGGAGTGCTGCTAACTTCTAGAAGATCAGGAACCATCTGTTTACATAAGTGCTTATTGCCACCTGTTCTGTGATGTTGATTTTAGGGTAGTGCCTCTTTTGTCAAAGGAACTAAAGGAAGTTCCTAAGGAGGACATTGGTAAAAACTCCTAAAGTACAAGTTGTGATTGTAACTTGCCATTAAAAACTCAGTTACTGTTTGCAGACCTCAGACTTCGTTTTTCATCTTCCTTTGTTGCTAACTATTTTTCTTATGGCAGGAAGAATGTAAAAAATGTGCTATTATCTAATAAGAGATGCACAGTTCTAGCTTGTGGGAGCTTTCTAATATGGTTAACCAGAATCCAGAGTGCATGGTTGGCTGACAGGCATTCCTACTTATCCTCAGACTTTATTTTCTGAAGTTTGTTCCCTTTTCTATGGAGAAATAAAGGTAATGAAGAAGCCAGGGCGTAGCTGTGGAGGAATCAGATGTTCTTTTATGACATGCATGGTTGTTTTCTTCTCAGTCCTTCTTCTGAGGAGGCAGGAAAAGAAACCAGAAAGAACAAACCTGTCAGTGCCCCATAGGTGTGTCTCACTGCCTGCCATAAGCTGATTCTTGTAGATGCCAGAGCTGCTTCTACCTGACTTCATTAGCCACAGTTTTGCTTTTCTGTGTCCTTATCAGAGACAGCAGCTTCTGGCAACCTGTTCCTATGAGTTCAGCTGTGTGTTCATACTAATGTTTAAAAATATGGGGTGCTGAAAAAGTGACTGAGGGAAAGAGTCATCTAAAAGCAGGCAAAGGGGAATAGAATCAGGGGATTAATTCTGTAATGTGCTTATTAGATAATAATAGAATTGAGCCAAAAGATAAATCCAAACACAGACAAAAGGGATGTGGAGCAAGTGACCAATTCTGCAGTGGGCTTGTTGGGTAAGAGCCGAGTGGCACCAGACATGGCACTTCTTTGGCCTGAGAAAATGGAATCATCACTTCTCTCGAAGTTGAGTATTAATGGACTCTTTTGTGTAAATCAATAACTAGGTATGCATTGCATCAGCAATGATGATTCAACTCGCCCATGTGAGATTTCGATTTCCTGTCACAAGTGAAGACCAAGAGCAAATATTGTATTAGCCACATTAATCTCATATCTTGCACATTAAAATAGCTAAGCAGGCAGTGGAAAGATGCAATACACTGCCTTTCTTGTCCAAAAGTGGGACAGAAGTAAAGGAGCGAAGAGAATTCTTCTATCAGAAGTGTCTGGGTTTGTTGTGGCACTGCTTTTCTTTAGAATAATTGTCAGCCTTAAGGGGAAAGCTGCTGCTACTTACTGTTTCTTACAGAGCACTTGAGGATAATAGTGGGGTGCTGTCCAAGGCTAGGATTAGGGAGCTGCAAAACACTCAAAAGATCTTGGATATATTTCTGACTGGATGCTTTGGGAAACCAAGTAATATATCCAAGTGTTACTGTGTTGGAGGAATGGGTACGTGTTGCTGACTTTACACCTAGCAGTTGACTTCTTGAGCAAGCTCATCTGCCTTCTTGCAGCACAGAGTGTGAATGTTGTCCTGCCTGTCAAAGTAGTTCTTAAGAGTCTTTAGAAGAGGTAGTTCTTCATTTTTCTCTGAGAGATATATTTTTTATTGCCCAAGCCAACATAGCTTTAGTGCTGTAAGAAAGGCAGTGGAATATTGTAGCTATTGTGGTAGGCATTTATTGAAAAGCTTTTTTGAAGTCTTATTTAATTCCTCTTGGAAGCAGAGTAGCTGAAGCTAACGAAGCAGTGAATACCACCAGGCTGGTGAACTATTAGAGACTAAACCAAAATGCTTTATCCCCCAGCAAGACTTTGTTCCTCAAGAACCACAATAGATAAATGGACAGGTCGTATAGTCTCAGTGATTTCATTTCCACATCAAATAATGATGTGCTGTGGTTAGTGTATTTTTGTACTGATGTAGCACTGTTTGAAGCATGGTGGAAATGCTGCTCTTTGAAGGAAAAAACATGGACGCTCCAAAAACTACCTTTGAAACCAGATTTAGAACTTTTTAACTTGTTCTTCCTCTAAGCTGTGTCTTTTGTGAGTTTTTAATTTAATTTACAGTTAGGACCCATGAGGCCTAAATCTAGTAATCTGTCAGAAGTTATTTTCAAATGTTCTGTTATAAATACATATTACAGTGCAGTGAGGGAAGAGTTTTCATGACTGACAGCCTAATCTTCCAATAATTTGGAAGTCTAGCTTAATTTTTTTGCTGTTTGAAACTTTAGTGTTAGTGAAGTCCATTATGTACATGGAAAATAGGACAATGCTGTGTTTCTTTCCAGGAAAAAATACTGTCTTTGCTATTGGAGTTGGATCATAAATATTTTCACTTTTTGTTATACTTATAGTAAACATTTCTACCAATAAAACATGTTTTAAAACCTTTTAGTTGGCCTGGATTTTCATGAATGTAAAAGCAAGACAGCAATTCAAAACATTCCATGTATGTGTTTAAATTTCCAGAAACAGATGGGACTGTTGAGGATGAAGTGTGGGTAGTGTAAGAATTTTTGAAATGCAATTTCTGTTTCAGTTTCAGTCCACACACGTCTTCATGAGCTGTCTATATCGGAAGGTTTTCTCTAATGATTTTTGTTATATGGTGTGAGAAGTAATCCACTATAAACATTCTCAGCTGTTTGTAGCCAAAATAAGTTAATTAATTAATTGATTGATACTTGGGTAATTTTTGTCTTGACATTTACTGAGTCATGCTGTGTTCTGAAACTCTTGTAGATGTTTGACATATCAGCTAATTCAGCTAATGCTAAAATTATTTAACAAGATTTAGAATAAGAAGCTGATTTTCAGTGCACGTCTGGAATCGACCTTCCAATATCTGCTCATTGTCCAAACACCCAGCAATCCATTCAGGACAGATTTCCAGTGAAGATTTTGCTTCTAAGGGGCTCATTCAACTGGTCCTAACTTCTTGCAGTGACTGTGAGTTGTCTTGTGGAAATTGGCTTGATATACACTGTCTGTGTTTATCGCTTGGATACGTTAGCTGCTAGCACAACAAGATTAAAAGCCAGTAATAGATTCTGTAGGTCCTGCCATCCCTGTTGAATTTCCCCAGTGGGATTTGATGGAAGAGTTCACAGAGCAGATTGTCTTTCAGGATGGAGAAGACAGTACAGAAAGGTTAGAGTAGTAAACAAATGCTGGCCTGCAGCATTCAGAAGGCAGCATTCAGAATTATGTGTGGAGTTAGACTCAAACTTGAGACACTTTTTGTACTTTGTTAATCCAAACAAACAAAAACTAAGTGTGAAAGGTACATCCACCAATGAGTTAGGGGACTTCAGTATGTAGGATGAGAACTTGAGAAAACATTTTAGCTGCATTTCAAGAAGCTTGAAGACTTCTATGAAATGCAGTACTTGTCAGATTGATTAATTAATGCTCAAGCCTGTTTTCCTTTTATCCTTTGAAAATACAGCTGTCATGCTTTGAGCTCAATAATAATGCATTAGTTTTCTAATGCATTAGTTTTCTCATCTGCCTTTCTGATACTATTTATGATGGGAACTTGGTGCTGCTGCCTCTGCAGGTTGTTTTCATCCCACTCGGGGTCACATGAGTGCAGAAGGACTGCACAAACACCTGAGTTAGACTCTGCCAATCCTTTAAGTGTAGTTCTATGTTTTCAGGAAGGCTGTCTCCCTGTGCATGTGGAGCTCTTTTGGTGGACAGGACAAGGGGTAATGGTTTTAAACTGAAGGAGGGTTGATTTAGATTAGATATAAGAAGAATTTTTTACAAAGAGTGTGGTGATACACTGGAGTAGGTTGCTGAGAGAGATGGATGGTGGGTGCCCCATCTCTGTTCAAGGTCAGGTTGGAAGGGATTTTCAACAGCCTGGTATAGTGAAAGGTGTCCTTGCCTATAGCAATGAGGTTGGAACAAACTGATCTTTAAACATCCCTCCTAATCAAAACCAATATATGATTCTATGATTTCCAGATATTCCAGGTGCTAAACTAGAGATTTGCTTCTCTTTGCATTGAAGGGCATACAACTCAGAATCATCAAATTGTTTTTCTCTGCTCTCTTAAAATACCATTTATCATTACAAGTACACAAATGATAAAACTACCTTTGTTTTCTATGCAGCTTTCAGAGAATACAACTTCACTAATGCAAGCAAAGTGTTAAACTCTAGGAAAGAGAAAACCAGACGAGGGTGTGTAATGTCAGTGTGGAGAGCTACTTGGAAAAATGCACTGATAGTGAAATGATTTAATGTCTAGCAATGTTTCTTTGATATTTGTTCTGTTAATCTGGTAGTTGTGTGTCCTCTGTTCACTGAGGACCAGAAGCAGCTCTTATGACTATATCTGACTCCAGTTTTATTGGAAAGGAGCTTTTATAATGCCCCAGAGCAAGGAAATGTCATCTTAAGAATGGAATGCCTAGTAATTGAAACAAGTTTATTAGTTGCTAAAATCACACCATTCAATATTTAGTGTATTTACAAGCAATTTATTATCATAAAAATAACATTTTAATATGGAGCCCTAGTAAAGACCTTTAGAAGAAAATGAGGGAATCAAGTCAGAACTGATGTCAAGTGTTCTGGACAGCATCAGAAGATCAGAGAACAAATGAATAAATTATAATCACTGTTTTAGAGAAAAGTTTATAAATTACTTGTATGGTTACTGCAGTGACTGAAGACATTTAGATATTTAAATATCCAGACATAGATGGATGCAGTGGCATATTAATAGCAGCTGTGTCTTTATTAATTGACCTAAATTTCACCTGTGCAGTATGAAGGTGGCAAAAATATGACCCTGGATGTTAAATTACTCATTAATTTAGTTATTTGTATGTTCTTTGACATTTGCATTAATCCCTGTTTTTAGGATAGAGGAGAATCTGTTTACAGGGTTGTTTTGCCAGTTTAGCAGACACTTCAGTAGAAGTGTCTGCTGACTCCAGTCTTTGAGCTCAAGGCACGGTGGTGTTCATAAAATTAACACTTGGGCATTGTTTCTGTTCTCAGGCAGAAGGGAAGAAATACGTCTTGTCCTTGAAAAAAATTTTGGCTTTTGTTCCTTTGTGGTGGAACTGTATTACCCTGCTTGGTGAGGAGAAGCTTTTGTGCAGATTATAGAGTCTCCATTTCTTTGTGCAGACATTGATAAGAATTGTGAATTAGTTTATCTTTGACTACCATTTAATGGGATTTCTGTTAAGAGAAGCTAAGGACTAAGCATTTATTGTGTGTCCAAAAGTTGACTTAATTTTATTTAGATCTGTAATTTTACAGTTTTCTAATAAACTGCTATTTTTTTTTCCTCTATTCTATACATGCAGATCTGCTTTTGAATCTCAAGGAAAATTTGTTCTCAGGAAGAACTTCACACAAGGGCTGTTATTTTTGTCTCTGAATCGATCTGCTTATCTCATTTGTGGTAGGAAGTGAGAAGGTTGCAGATGTTTCGTGGAAACAAAAATATTGATACCAAAGAATTGGAACTTTCACAACTTTTTTTTTTTTTTTTTTTCATGCTGCAAATAGAGAGCTTCCTCAGTGATGATGAGACCAGATTAAGTTGTATCTTGGTCTCTCTTTGTCATGTATATGAACAAATAGTGTTTTAACTCTTAGCAGTCCACTGGGTTTTGTTTTATTTTATTTTGCCAGTAATCTCTGTCTAGCTACAGATAGTTTTACTGCTGCTGCTATTCAGGTCATATCTGTGATCAATAAAAGAATCCTGGGCAAAAAAAATAGTCTTGCTAAAGCGGATCCCTGTTGTGTTTTCTGGTTTCATACTTTGTGCAATATTTGATATTCAAGTGAGCTTTAACAGTTATGATCAAGTCTTAAAATTCTATTACCCATCTGTAAGCAGCCATTCAATGTCTGATTAAAAAATCCCCTTGAGCTCACCTGACTGATTCTGCACCAAAGTTCAGTTTATGAGTTATTTTAAAATTTTCTTTGTGAACAACTTCATTTGAAATTAGCTTTGGAATAGTTGAGCATGGATTTCTTTCCTCTGGCTCCTTAGTCTTGGGACAGTTTTTTAAGGGCAGTATCTCATACTGGGCCAATAGATACTTTTATTCAAGATCATACTTCAAACTTAATCAACCTTAACTTTTGTTTTTGGAAATTGCTTTTTGCAAAACAAAGTTAGAACTCTGCATTATTAATAAATAAGTAATTTTTATACAGCACACACATTTTAATATACTGCTATTGTTCACTTGTCAAACTTTGTATTTTCAGCTAGTATTTTAATTTAAAATATATGTTATTTGTGCATTAGACATAGAAAAGTCTGTATTGTTTTGGGTCAAGAATCAAATATTATCAATACAGATAACATCTCTTAGGTTTTCCAACTCAGCCTGGAGGTTCCTGTCTGAAATGTATAAAATCAGATTAAACTTTCTTCCTGGTTCTATTGCTATGAAGCAATTATTTGTTTGTGTAAATTGAATAAACTTAAAACTTATCACTAGCTTTTGTCCCTAAAAAACCAGGGAGTTTACATTCCAAATAAAAGTTAATTAGGTTGTAACATTTTAATGCACATTAAACAGAGTTTACACAGGTATAGGTAGGTATTTTATTTTGGTTTGTTCTTTCCCTGTGAATGAGACAGTGAGACAATGTCATGTGCACAAAAATCAATATAGTTGGAGATCTAAAAGCTCCAAAGTGAGCATCAGTATTGGCAGGGAATGAAGGTGCCCTGCAGAATCCTCTGGTAAGTCTCTTTTTATAGCCAATATGAAATCAGGGGTTTCTTTGCCTGCACAGATTCAAATGCAGCTGTTTCTGCTGCTTGCCTGGTTCCACGAGCAGTGCCCATTCTGGTCTGTCTCACAGCCTAGTTGTGCTAAGAGGTGTTGTTAAGTTCAGTGTTTTCTGTCAATAAATGCCTGAATAAATCTGTGAGGAACTGACAAACAAGAAAAATTTGATTTGCTCATGCTGTGGATTAGGGTCTTTAGCAAATCTAAACATGCACCTCTATTTAACTATGTAAAACCGAACAGACAAGAATAGAGAAGATAAATGAGTATTTGATAACACACAGGATGCTCAAGACAACTTGTAGTGATCCTAGACAGTGATGTTGGGACACATTTTTGAGACTATTGAAAGAAAATCTTCAGAGAGAAGGTGTTTTGATGTCTTATGAAACCAAATTTTATTACAAATCCCTTTTTTTCGGGGGGGTGGGGGGGAGGGGGCATATTTATTTTAATCCCTACAGTGTATGAGTAAGGATGATGAATTATAGAGTTGTTTTGTTTTATCTGGCCAGGAGTTAATTTCCCTGCTCAATACAACATTTTAATGTCTGCAGTAGTCATGCTAGAAGAGCAATGATAAAGGAATGATGTGGCCTTTAATGCTCAGTGTCTTTGTTCAGGCTGGTTTTGTTGTCAGTGCAGCTACTGAGCCCTGTGTGGGGTTTGGAGTCTTGATAGATTGATAGTGGTTTCTTTGAGCCTCTGTGAAGTCTGATACAGACTTTAGAGGCTCTGTTTCTTTTTCTTCCCTTGATGAAATTCATTTGACTTTAGGCATTTACGAGCTGAATTCAAGAATTACTCTTTCCTTTTGGCTGTTGGGGAGATCTTGAAGTAGGGTGGAATACTCGGTTTAAGCCATTTGTGTTTTCATGTAAGGAACAAACATTCAAGCTGATATAATTCAATCATCAATTACCTTGTCTTCTAGACTGTGGTTCCATTAGGAATAAAATGATTCTGAGTCTCAATGGACCTCAGAAAGAGGCTAATAATGTACACAGTTATAAATATTTACCTTTCTTTTTAACAAGCTTTTTCATGTGATCCTGCAACTGGGACACTTCACAACAAAGTTAACAGCACTAACTTCCCTGATGAAACATTAAATCTTATAATTCATTCGTTCTAAACAAACATTCCTTGTAGTTGTTTCCTGAAGAGTTAACAAGAAAAGAAATCTCACTGAAGAACAAGATAAGGAGGGTGTATCTGATAGTATAGGCTTCTGATTCTGGGTTTTTTTAGAGAACATTCCTTTTATTTTCTTGTTTCTTTGCTTTTAACTGTGGGATTTTTTTTTAACACAGAAAGTTTTGAGTTTGTAACTTTTTTGTCATTTGTGTTATAACTGCAGATGAGTGTACAGAGAAAGCTGTAGGTATTCAGAATGGTAAATGTGTGGATGATGTGTTGAAAACATCACTGTGGCAAGTAACACTTGACTTTGCAGTCATTTTGAAAACTTAATATTGACACTAAGTTCAGTTTATATATTTACTGTTGTAGGAATGTTGGAATTTATTGCAAAGTTCTTCAAATAAATCTTCTTGGAAAATAGTGTAGAACTCTCTTCTGTCTTTAAAATGCTGACACTTTTATATAATGCAATACATTCAGTAAGGGTTTTCTCTGTTGCTGATGTTGTAAACCAATATATTATAGCCCCTAAGAGGCTATGTTAATTTACTATAATTTTCCTTGATTCTGCTGTCTCTGACATTTTTCAGGGTGCTGCTGGCAAGTACATGAGTTAAGCAAATACAGTTAAGAAGAGACTTAGTTCTTATTTAGCCTACAATTTTGGTCACATGTGGGCTCACCCCAGCTTCCTGGTAAACTGCTGGCCCTCTCCTCTCAATGTATAATGCCCAGACTAGAAAGTTAAGGCAAATTTCAGTGCTAAATACTAAAGCATAAATACTATGATTCCATTGCACTAATTGCTACTTATATAGATAGATATTTGGTCTGTGATCTGTTGTCTAGGTCTTTAATTTTCAGTGTATTTTGGAGTATATTAGAGCAGGCCTAATGACAGGATCAGATTTATCTTGCATTAAGAGTATGGACACAGATTATATAAAGTGATGAGGAAAGGCTGAGAAGGAAAAGAATGCTTCTCAGATATGCACACAGCCCTGACACAACAGGCTTTTATCTGTTAAAGTGCAAACAGTACTGTGTTAAAAAATAGAAAACACAGCTTTCAATGTTGACTATTTTTGGTGCTTTCAAAAAATTCAGAAAGTGTCAAGTTACCCTCAAGTTACATTGCTCATTGGTTACCTTCCTGACAAGGTGGCATAATAAGAGTGAATTCTAGGCCAGTTTTTTGTAGTTCAATTTTCATTCTTCCTTCCAACAGTTTGCTAGGATTCACTTCTAGATGACCTAAGGTTGTTATGCTCATTAGGCTTCATAAAAAAGGTTTCTCATTTTTCTTATTAATGGATTTCCTGTTCATAGGAAACTTGTGTGGATTCTCCACCCCTGGCTAACAGTTTAACATGTTTTGACCTGCAGACTTGAATATTTGTCAGTCACAACTGAATGCTTTTGCTTGTCGTAGAGATTGTGAGGCAGTTTGTGTTTGATTTAATTGTAACAGGAAGTGTCCTTTGCATGATCTGTTACATCTTAAATATAGGCCATAAAAACAGGGCTTGAAAAGTTTTATGCCAGCATTGGTCTGATGCTGATGTGTCAGTCTTGCTGACTGTGTGATGCTTCACCTGGCAGGCAAGCAAAACACGAATCCACACTTGCAATATTCACTTGCCTTTTGTACATAAAACACCTGTGATGCTCTCTTGCAGCACCATTAAATGAACAATGTGGAAACAAAAGAGTTTCTGACAATCCTTGCAGTGGTTTCTGTGCATGTTCTTTTATTTCCTGCTTTAATTGATTGGAACTATTCCTGTGCAATGAGGCCTGAGAAGGATCCTTGTAATGTATTCTGAAATTACCAGATCAGGATTTAAACAGGGGGAATAGTGATCAGGCAAATTGAGAAGCACGTTTGGCTTCTTGTCTTTTGTCTGCAACTCCTGTGACAATCTGCTTCTCCCATCTGGCTGAGTGTGATAACCCCAATGTGAAATTTCAGGCAAGAAGAACAGACTTGGGTCTTATTCCAGTGTCAGAACTCTTGTAGTGCTTTTTCTGTGCAAGTGTGGCAAGTGACTGAGCTGAGAAATGCAGAACCTCTTGATAGTCAGGAAAAGCTTTGGCCATTCTTCTTCATATCCTGCTATTTCAAGTTATGTGAGCAAACTTTTGTGCACCTTTGTACGACTGATAGCAGTAGTCTGTGCCTAACAAATCAAGATTATGGGATGCTTTTATCTTAAACCCTAAGCTTTGCAGGAATCAGCTGGCTGTTTGAACCTGATTTTTAGCTTGTGGCAAAAGCCACAAGCCCAAAGTAAATCATTTATCACCTTTGAAAAGAAATGAATGGAGAGAGGCTCACAGTCCTTTTCACAGGGTGTGAGCAAAGTGTTACGTGCTTACTAATGCTTTCATCTCTAGGATTGCAAAAATTTTTTCTTTTGAAAAGTGGAAGTGGAGTCCTTAAAATTATGGCAGTTTGTTCTATATAATCTATTCTTCAACCACTTGCTCTGATAGATTAATTTAGTAGTTTGAAAGCATGTAAGCAAAATTTTGCTCTATCGCTGCAAAGAGTTTCTTTATTCATTGATTTGGAATGTTGTGTAATATTTTTGTGTTCTTTGTATGAATTGCTTTGGGGCAAGGACAGGGAAAGATCTCTTCCTCTAGGTTTTTTCCTTCCTTGTTTGAGAGTGGTAATGTAATCTTCTGCTATTTCCATGCAGTTCATCTGTGATCTGCAATATCAAAGCAGGGTTTTGATGGATGAGTGAAGTAAATTGCAGTCTTATGAAAGACAGTTCTATTGTTATCAAGCTAAAACTTTCCCTCTTCATTGTTTTGCTGACACAATATGGGCACAGCTCTTAGAAAATGAAATTTTAAACTGGCTGTGTTGCACTTAGTATTTTTGAAAATATAATAGGCTCTCTCAGAACAGTGCATTTTTTTAAACTTTTAAAATATCTATTTGAAAAGTGACTTAAACACTGTATAAACCTGCAGAATGTGATTGGAGGCTCTTTCTTCCAGACATTTAACACAGTTATATAGTCTTCTGTATATTGCCCAAGTGTTTAATGTGCTTAACAAGAAAGGGGCTGATGAAGAGGTTTCCATATGTAATATGTACCAAATCCATCTTGTCTGGAAGACAGTCTGGATTCTTTGGTGAGTGTGGGAAGCTGTTTTTACCTTTCTACTATTCCTTACTTATCTCTGTGTTAAAAGTTTTGGTGGAAAGCTGAACCAGGGGACAGCTGTCACATGGAATGGCTTTTTGAGAAGTAGCTGATGCCACTGGGCTGTCCTCAGAGGTGTGTGTAGGCTGGGTGTTGTAGCTGATCAGATACTGTGGTAGGAGTAGGTGTGCCCTTTAGCTGGGGAACTTTTGATTTAGATCTTATCAGATCTACAAGACTTGTGTACTGTAACTCAAGAAGACACATTAAGAATTTGTAATTATTTTTGCCAATAAAAGGAGACTGTGCATAGAGGGAAAAGGGGAAGGGTAGGGAAGTGAGCACATTCTTTGCCTGGTAAGCATTGTCTGTATATTGTGTGGAGAAAGAGAAGTGTAAAATAAAGAAGTTGCTTGTAACATGACTTAGAGTACTTTTGTTTCTAACTTGAATGCCTTTCCTTACCTGGTGTCCCAAGTGAATGAAGTGAATAAATCCTCTTATCCATTTGCACTTGCTGAGAATGATTGGTGAGAGGTGAGAGTGTGTGTGTGTATGTGTGTGTGCTGAAGGGGAGGTGATTATGCACCTGCAGGGGAAAAACAGAACAACAAAGCAAGTGAAACCTCCAAAACACCAACAAACATCCCCAAAACCATGAACAAAGGCGTCCCAGTTAGAACACTTCAAGTTAGTCTTTGACATTTTGATTTTAACTGCTGCTGATGTGCACGGGGCCTTTCAACACATGACTAGTTTCAGAGAAGTAGCTGGATACTGATGGATGCTGGGACTATTTGGAATTGAAGCATAAGGAGTGTGAGAGGGTAGGCTGGATGAAGTTTTTAAGTAATTTGTTTGTAACCCAGAGTGCCCACGTTTGTAGTGGTTTGGGTTGAGTTTGTTTTTTTGGTTTTTTTTTTTTTTTTGAGGTGTGATAATTTCAGAATGTCATAGGTGGTAAACATGTTTCAGATTTCAGACATTGTAGGCATAGGACAGGCCTTATTAAAAGTGTGTGCATGTTTCTGTGTGTCTACTTACAGTCATATATACACAAGTATAACCATGTTCTGAGTCCTGAATAGAAACAGCAGACTCTGCCCTTGGCCTCTGTGCTGGGGGACTACTAATGCTGCAATTTAATATTATTTAGCTTACTCCAAGTACAGAGAGAAAGACAGGTAGATGCCTTTTCAGCTCTCCAAATGACAGAAAAGGAGAAGGACAGGCTGCTGCAAACAAAGGACTTCAGTACCTTTGTGGGGAAGGTCAGAGACAGATGAGAGTGTGACACTCTTTGCTCCAAGATGTGTGCAGGGTACCATAAGATCTGAACAATTTCTGCTGATCAGTTTTCTCTATCCCACCCAGGTCACTTGTTTCTGAGCCCCTCCCCACTCCTGCACCAGCACAGCTGTTTGCAGCTGGGTGAGCCCTGCTCTGGTACCCAGCTGTCTCTGATCTGGGTTAGACACTGTGGCGACTCAAAGTCTGACCAGAACCAGGGAAATTGGATCCAGAGCAGCCTGGGAAAGGTGCACCACTGAAGCTGATGTGGAGCAAAGCATTGCTGTCCCTCAAACAATAACAGAGTTATTCAGTATTATGAGGTGCCAAAAGATTTCATGATTAGAAGGAGATGGGGTCTAAGAAAGGTTGAGGATGAGTGACTCAGAGCTAAATGAGAATTCTATTTCAAATCCCAAATCAGGTTTTTTTTTCATTTAAAACCACTTCATTCATCTCCTTCCCCTCCCTTCCCTTCCCCTTGAGGTTTTTGAAGTGTGTTGTCCTGGTCTGGATTTGACAGTATGAGGCATAACAGTGCAGACTGAATAGATTTGAGTTAATGACTTTAGAAATAGATTTTGACTGGAATCTGCAAATTTTAATTAAAAGCCATAACCAGTAAACTAGTTTTTGATTTAAACATAATTTAAAACTATGTTAAATCGTGTGGTCATGTATCATGCAGGGAAAGTTTATTTTCTACCTCAGATGAGATTTTTATGAGGATAAGCATGGCTTGAAGAACTGTATAGCTAATGAGAGGCATTTGAAGTAAAATGGAGGAGTCCATTAAAACAAGTGGAATGCTTCACACTGCAGAGAAGGGAGAACTTGAACAGTTCATCTGTACGGGCTATAATGGAAAGTGTCACATCTTCAAATCCATGTCTGCTTGCAAAGCTTGTTGTTCTTCTTTGGGTGTGGAATGAGAGTTTGACACCTCAGAATAATGAAAAGAAGCACGAGGAAAACTCTGTGGCTGTGCTTGACACTGCTCTGCCTACGCTATTTTGACTGAAATTTTGCTGTATGCTGTGAAAGGAATTCACATGTGTGGGAGTGCTTCTGACAAATACATGTCTAATTTTGTTTGTAGTAATAACAAAGACATGACACAAAGGCTGATCGTTATCCTAGTTATTAGTTAATTATGCATATGGTCTTCGTGGAGCTACAACTTATAATAGGAGTTTTGGTTTGCAATAGACATTGCAACAGTTTCTTTATAGGTATATTACTCATAGGCTGGATAGAATAAAGATTGAAGAAGACTGGAGAAAGTACTTTTGCTTTAGCAGGAAATAGCTTTAATCAAAGCTGAGCCTGTTTTTTCAGTACCATTTTCTTCTAAATATTGTGAGAGAAAAGAACTGCTGTAAGCATAATTACATTTTCCTGACTATTATTAATGGTATTTCTTGCAGCAGTGTTGTTCAAGGACCAAAGTTGACAGGGACCTTGTGATGTGCTTTCTGTGCAACTATGGGGCACCAAAGAGGAGGACTTACAATGTTAATTTTTTTTTTTTTTTTTTTTGGGTGGGTGTGGGATGTGTTTATGTTTTTTTCAAACAGTCTCCATTGTGCTTTGGAGATTGCATGTTTCAGACAGGGGATATTTGGCTGTCATTAACAAAGTTCTGCATGTTTTTCTTCCTCCAGGAGATGAAAACAGAGTCCACTCCACTGCGGTGCAGGAAGCTCAGCAATCCTGACATCTTTTCATCTGCTGGGAAAACCAAGCTCCACCGTCAGCTAAGTCAGGATGACTGCAAGCTACGAAGAGGTAGCTTGGCAAGTTCTTTGTCAGGTATGCCTTTTTGTAAAGACAATATGACACTTCTCTAGTATTAAAGATGCAGCATTGTTGGCATAGCAGTCACAATAAAAGGTACTGGTAAGTCACTGTAAGGTGACCTCTTGTTGGCAGGGCATACAAAATTTTGTGTAAGAGAAAGATGCAAAAGGAAATATCAGTAGAAAAGAATGAAAAAACCTGGATTTAGAGTCACATTTTCTATATTGCTCGGAGCGAAAAGTTAAACCTAAGATTTAATATGCTAAGTTAAAGAATGGAGCTGTGTATCTTTAGGTGACACATTGGTGTATTCTTACTCCTTTTAACATCAGCATTGAATGCAAGCTTGCCCACTTTGCCCTTTTGTTTTTACTGGGAAACTGAGTTTTTCTATCATCTTTGAATTACTTGAATTTAGTTTCTTTTTGGCTTCAAAAGCACTGTAGGCAATTGTGATTCAAAGTAAAATCTTGCTTACTAACTTGATGATTTTTTCAGTTTGTGTAAAATTTGATTTTCTTGTGAACATAATATTCAACCTTGTAATTGAATTTAGTTTCAGAATTTAGAATTCACGGAGTGAGCATAGGCGAGTAACTACCCAAAAATGGACCCAGTTCAGTAGTTTTTTTTTTTTTTTTCCAAGATTTTTTTAGTGGGCTAGAGGATGGTTTCACAACTGTTTAAAATTGATATCAGAGTCTGTGATGCTGGAATAGAGCACAGAGAGCTGCATGATCAGTCTAGAATGAAAGAGTTGATATGCCTGAATGCCACTGTTATTCTGTAGGGTTAAGCTGCAGCCCATTTCTTCCCTAATTAGCCTCTGTGGCTATTTGCATGTTAGTGCAAGAACTGGAAGAGTTGAAAATTCTCAGGTGGGAGGGAAAGAGGAAGAAGGTGAAACCACCTTTTTTGGCATTAGCATGGACTTGATTTACATGATTGTGAAAATACATCCAGTCCTTGTCCCTTGTCTTTTATCAGAGGAAGACAAATATTTTAATGTTTGGGGTGTTAGGTGTAATAGAATTAAATAAGCAGTAAAGAATGTTTTATTTTGGCTTGGCCTTGGCTTAGTGTTTTATTTGTAGTAAGTGGATAGTTTCTGAAGAATGGAAACATTCATAATGTTTTGTATGCATGTAAGTCTGTTCTCCAAGGTAGGTTAATCACAGAACTTTATGAACTACACAGCTGTTGAGTGACTGCAATGGCCTAAGTTAGTACTGTAGCTTTTTTTCTCCCTGAATAGAAGAAAGCAAAGTAAATAGGAGGAAGCAGGAAAACTGGAAGGTCTGTTCTCTTTTAAAAATAATTTTTCTGTTTGGAGATTGTAATTTGAGAACAAAAAATTCTATATTCTCCAGAACCTGTTGATTCATCTTAATTACTTTTCAATCTACTGTATCTGATTCAGGAAGGGATGAAGAGCCCCAACAAGATCAGTCTGACCCAACTGGATAGAGAAAATGTACAGGTTTAGATTTTCAGTGTGGGTGTTTGGAACTTCAGGCATGACAGGGAAAGGCTTTAGCTTAAAGTTCCACCCTTAAAATGATTCCAGCTAATTTTTGCCACAGAATCAAATAAGTTTGAAGAGTGTAGATAACTGTGCATGCAAACTGGTTGGCTGAGATTTGACTCTTGATGGAATTTTGCCCTCCTGTCTTCTGGTTTTGTGGAACTGAAAGGAGATATTGATAACTATCTTATAGAGACTTAAATAAAATTATTCTCTTGATCTCTCATACATTTTGACTCATTCTGTTGGTGTATACTTGACCTGCTGCTTGTAACTATCACAGAAGTTTAATGTTAATGAGTTAAAAACAGAAAAAACCACGAGCATTTCCACTCCTCACCCTTCCCCCAGCATCATGGCTGGTCACATTATGTGACAGTCTTCCAACTATTGCAACCACTGTTATGGAATGAATGTAATAATTCACATCTAGTTCTAAGGTGCAGTTGAATTTATAAACAGCTTTCTGCCTCTGAGAGAACAAGTCTTTTTCTGCAGCATATATGTGATTAAAGGTGTAGCCTTCCTACTGCTTATTGCAATAAAGGTCTCAGTCCCCTGTGATTCCTGGGCATGTAGTAATCCATTGAAAGCAAGAATCTTTACTGTTCTTGGAAGGGGATATGTTATTTAGTCCCATAGTCCTAATTTTAAGGAAGAGGTATTATCCACTTCCATTTTGCAATGGGGAAATTGAAGCACAGGGGTTGACTGACCAAACTTACAGAGTAAGTCATCTGAAGGCTAATAACTGAACCCAGATTCACAGACTTCTTCACTTACGTGTTTTTAACCACAGAAATATTCTTCTCTTTTTTCTTTGTGGATGACATTGTACATAAAAGGAAGCTGTCAAGCTTTGTGGAGTCAAAATATGACCTACTTTGACTTTGGTTCTTTCTCATTGTGGAAATTTACTGCTTGACGTTTTTCAAAAACGAGTGTTGCATTGACTAGAAAATATTTATTGAGCAAAAAATACCATCCATGGTTCAAAGCAAGACAATATTTAAACATACACTATGTTACAGCTGCATGAAATGCAGTGCTCAGTGTTCCAGTGGTAGGAGAAAGTGGGGATGTCTAGATGAGCCAGCTGTTTAGAGGAGACAATATTTTACAATTAGGAATGCATTTTCAAAAGAATTTTTAAAATGATACTAAAGAGATTTTGCCTTCTTTTGGGGCAGCAAATATTCTTTCCTTTTTAAGATGAGTGGAATATGGAAATTTATAAAGTGATAGCAGTCTGTTTTTACAAGATTTTTGGATTTCCCCATTATCTCATAATGTAAATTTTTTGAAAATCATTAGTTATCAAATATAATGAATTTACTGGTAAGGTACTCTTACAAGTTTTAGCCTACCAAAATCTTGAAATTGCTTCTTTTATTAAATGATTTTTCTTCAAATGCAGTATTTGTTCACATCTTTTTACTTTGACTTGCTGACTTGTTTAAAAATAAGCTGATGGTATTTTGATTTTATTTTTAAAGGAAAACAGCTACTGCCCTTATCAAACAGTGTCCACAGTGGAGTGGGCCAGACCATGTGGCAACCTCCTGGAGACACCTCCAACCTGGTCCGCATGAGAAATCAGTCCCTAGGACAATCTGCTCCTTCACTTACTGCTGGCTTGGTGAGTGACTCTGGGAACACTTGTGGTGCTGTTGTGCTAGAAAAAGTGATGTGATCCTGTGCTTTAGTTCTTACCTTGTTTTTCCTGCTCAGTGAAAGCAACATTTTGTCCCTGTGGGACTTTTTAGGCTACAGGGTGAAGTAGGGAGAGAGTATTTTCATCCTGCTTTAGACAGAAAGCAGGAAAAGATGTATGTTGAAGAATAATTTGGTTTTGGGGACTTCCTTCTTAACACTACTTCAGTTGCCTGATGCCTGAAAGAAATATCATTGGAAGTCTAGGAGATGTGAGCATGGGAACCCAACCATTTCAAACAAGTTTAATTGAAAAGCAGTTTTCTGAATATCTACCTCTGCCTGTTTTGCTAGGGAATGTCTAGGGGAATGAACCTGAAAGGGATTGAAGAGCTGGATCTAACATATGCTCTTCTTCATGGTTTCTGTCAAAAGGTTTTGCTAAATAATCCTTTGGTGAAATATTTTTGAGGAATGTTGCATCTGCTAAATTAACATGTTCTAAGAAAAGAGTGTTCTGTATGAGGACACACACTCAGGTGGCTACAGTCAAACCTGAACTGCACACGAAAAGGAACACGTATTTTGTTTGTAAATTTTCCTTATTATCTCTAAAAATCTAAAATCAGTGATGTGTGAAGAGAAGAAAATTCCAAGGGTAGGAGAAGACAGTTATTTGTGAGCAGGCATACGTGCAACAGAAATTATTGGTAAATAGTAGATTAGAGCCAAAGCTGAAATGTTTTTTTTTGCTGAACATCTACAGAGTTATTTGTATAATGAGTTTTACTCAAGTGAGCAATTTTGGTGTGCACTACTTACAGTGCTGCAAGTAACTGGGTAAATTTATGTTACATTGTAAGACTGTCTAGAAGCAATGACTCCTTAAGTAAAAGGGTGTACCTTGAATAAAGCCCTGAGAACTTTTTTGGGGTTCCTAGACAGTTTGGCACCACCAGGCTATGAAAGGAAACTTAAATCTTTAAGGTTCAAAAAGCCACACGTTTGTGTTACAACTAATTTTGATTTCACAATGAAGTAATTGTAGTCTTGACATTTTCAGACATATTACTATATTGAAATTCTTCTGATTTGATTTAATTGTGTTGCATCTTAATTTGGTGCCTGTTCAGTGTTTACCTTAAATTTATGCTCTCAGTGGTTTTAAATTCAATGATAACAGAAAGGGAGAATGCTCACATGAACTTGGCTGTAAGTATTAATCTGATGGGGATTAGAAAAAGTAATATGTTAAAGCACAGGCCTGTTCTCTAGAGGCAGATAAATGCCTTGGAGCTTCATAACTTAGGTTAATGAAAATAACTGTGCTTTAAAACAAAGCACTAATTCTCAGCTATTTAATTTGGAGTACTAGGTTGTTGCTTAACAGCTGTGTGCAGCTCAGTGAGCTGCAGATGTTTGCATGTTACAATTCTGCATGTTACTCTGTGTTTTCAGTTTGTCATGGCAGTGTTTGTGCCATCAAATGTTCTGATATGAAACACAGTGCCAATGAGTTATTTTAAAATAATTTAAAATTTTCTGTTTCCTAAGTAAAGGAGAGAAATTAATCTCTAAATCCAGTTATTGTCTCTGTGTTTGTGTTGAAGGATATGGTCACTTTCCTATCTCTGTATATTCTGTGATGGACTGTATGTTCATTACAGTTGCAGTTAATTAAGCCTAGACATTACAAATTTTTATGTGAAGTGGGTTTCAAAAGCAGTGACTAAAGAACATCACAAGATGAGCACCTAATTAAATGCAGTGAGTCCTGGGATCTTGAACCCAGTTACATGTTTGCAGCTGTTTTAATGTGCTTGTGGTATTGAAATAGGTTTCACAAATTAGAATAGCAAAAGGTCTCTTGCCAGTATAATTAATCTCCTCTGAAGAATAGCTCTATTAAGAGATGAGTAAGTTCAGTAATGCAGAGTGTCATTTTAATATGCCAGCCTTGACTGCTAGAGCATTTAATTCTTCTATTATGTTATAGTACAGTGGTTGGATAGCTAGAGAGAAATGGAGTGTGTTTTAGGAATGCCAGGAAAGCTGTGTGCATTGTTTCTGCTCTTTTTTTCTGACTCTGCAGGTATCAGTAGATTTTCCTTTGCTAAATTGCTTTGTGGAATTCAGTTATGTGGTTTTTTGTTTTCTCACCACTACTAATCCTGCAGATTGTTTACTGTGCTTATATTGCATTCTTTTCCTCGTTAAAAATATTTGCAAGGCAAATAGATAAGTTAACATTAGCAAATCTTCAGAAATGAGTTTTCAGCTTCTGAAACAAGCCTGATAGCTAGACTGCTTATCAGCAATGACTCCAGAACTGGGAACACATCAAAATCTAACTTGCTAAACTATATAAACACAATTTATTGTTGGGCAGAATCTTTCAGCTCATACATGTGAGATAATCTGCATTAATGTGCCTGCAATTGCCACTAGGTCCTTGACTTGAGAAAGAAGCCAGGGCAGAGTGAATGCTGAGTGCTGTCATTGTGGAATGAAAGGTGTTGATCTGATCTGTGTGCCTTCTAAATATATGTGAGGATTTCAGAGGATGACCTTCAGCTCATCATGTACCTTAAGACGAATGGCTCTGATCCTATGAGATTGAATTCTGGTGGGGAATATCCTATTTAAGACTTTTAAATCCCTAAGATAGCCAAGGAAGTAATCAGAGGAAGACACATAAAGCATCATCGTGGGCATTTCAGTGGTATTTCCTGCTGTCAAGACCCAAATACACTAAAAAAACTGGGTGCAGAGAGTATGTATATAGTGCATGTTTAAGGAACAGGAGAGTAATTTTATGCAAAATTTCTTATGACTTAGTTTTGGGGGTTTATCTGAGATCTTACCCTGTCATAAAAAGAGTTAGAACTCGGACTGTGTTTTTTAAAGGGAGGTCCTAGAATCCTAGAATAAGCTGAGTTGGAAGGGACTCACAAAGATAATTAAGTCCAACTCCTGACCCTGTGCAGGGCACCCCAAGAGGCACCTCATGTGAGTGATTGAGAGTGTTCTGGAATTCAGACAGCCTTGGTGCTGTAACTATTTCCCTGGGGAGCCTGTTCCAGTGTTCAACCACCCTCTGGGTGAAAAACTTCTCCCTGATAGCCAACCTAAACCTCTCCTGACTCAGCTTCATCCTGTTTCCTTGAGTCCTGTCACTGGTGATGCAAAAGATCAGTAATGTGGATGCATTCTCTTATGAAGAAAGGCATAAAGAGCATCAGGGCTTCTACATTTCAGAGAGGAAAATGACCTGGTGAAGAGATGTGATTGTTGTAGAGGTAGATTGGGAGTGGTTTTTTTGTCACTGTTAATTTTGACAGAACACAGTGTGAATGAAACTGCCAGGAGCAATGCCATAAGGTACTGATATTCCATAGCTGAGCATTTATTGGTGGGAATGGGTGACTTTCCCCTCATGTTTATTGAGAACAGGATGCTTTACTAGAGCACTGCACTAATGCTGAATATTTGTGCAGGGAGATTTTTTGTGTGTGTGTGTCCCATGTCCTGGCCCCTCACAGAGAGCATCTCAAGCATTCTCTCCAGGGTTTTGTGAAAGAAACATCTGATAATGTGCAACCCATTACATCTCATATGCATTGCTCACCATCTAATGCCTGGAAAAGTTTGAGATGTTCCAGGAATAAGAAACCATGCCTGTTCCTTCTGCCAACTGTGGCGATAGGAAAACATTTGAAGAAGCCTGTCAGTGGAAATTTAGACATGTTTGTGAAAGAGATTTTGAAATTCCTATTTAAAATAGTTGCAAACTCTAATTTTCTGAAGTTCTCCCAGTACTGAACTGAAACATGTGGTACTCCTTGAACTGAAAAACCGGACATAATTTTTGAAAATGAGGTTGAGGATTTCAGCTGGATGGTTGCAGTTCTATTTTGTGTAAACTTTCTTCCTTATATTCTGTACCACATGGATGTGGTTAGAGCCATTTCTTCATCTTCTGAGATGAAGGCTGCTGATTAAGCAGCTCTGTTAATCCTCTGTGCCAGACTTGTAAGATTTCCTTGTAGGGTCAGTCTCATCTTCACAGGATAATTTCAAATGACTTAGAGTTTTACATTTACTTTCAAACAGAATGAAAGTTGAAACAAATTGAAATAATTGCATATTCATTGTGGTTGTGCTTAATGCCAGAGAGTTCATATTTCCCTCATCTTTCTAGAAGAAATGGTTGAAAACCCAAGCTTCTTGGATTTTGAATAATGATCTGGAGGGTAGAAAAACTCAAATGCAAAGATTTGAAACAACTCTTAACTGAAGAACTTCCTGTGTTGAACAACACTCAGACTGATTTATTGTGAACATTCAGTTCCCCAAAGCTGTGTGGATTAGGCAATACTGAGTGGAATGGGGAGAATGGGTCATTCTTGTGATGTTGGGGCCTTGGCTTTTGGCTTTCAAGCTGGGGTGTGCTTTTTAGATGTAGGAGATAATATTGACTTTTTAACTTTTTATTTTTTAGATATTTGTGCTTTTTTTAAAAAAATCCTATTACATATATTAGGAATAGGATCAATTGTATTCAATATAAAAACTTCCCCTAATACCTTATTTCCCCTGTGCAGGATGCTGTTTATTAAAAAGAAAATTAAAATTTGTATTGTTCATGGCTATGAGGAAGAGTGGCTAATTTGCTGCAGATTTGAGTTAGTGAGTGAGATTATGGCAAGGTTGGTAATTCCCTTTGAATTCATGTGGAAGTGGAATCCAAAGGCGGTGCTTTATTCAAGCCTGTGGAGCTGGGTTGCCATCTGCTGGTGTGCCGGGGGCTGGGGACAGGAACTCCAGGATGCAAGTGAGTTTTTGTGAGACGGTGTTAGCGATGCCCGCGGTCACTGTGATTTCACAGCAGGGCTCTGTTCTTTCTGGGATCGTGTCCCGCAGCAATCACCTGTTCACAGCTGGGCTTTTTATTTTAGCTGGAGTATGAATTCGCTTGGTAATGCCGTGCTGTGGTTTGCAGCATCCTTTTTCTGGGTGATGGCTGGGATATTTGCGAAGAGAACAAGATTAAAAAAAAAAAAAGAAAAAAAAGATTTGTAGCCGATTCTAGAAATAAAATCGGGAATTTTATGTGGCAGCCGCGTGAGTTGCGGTTCTGCTTGCGGCCTGGTGGTGGCGCTGCAGCCCCGGGCGTGTTCCGGGGATGTCCCCGAGGCTGCGGGACCGGCCGGGCTGGGACAGCGCTGGGACACCTCAGCTCGCTGCTGTTGGTCACTCGGGACCGGCCGGGCTGGGGACAGCGCTGGGACACCTCAGCTCGCTGCTGTCTGTCACTGGGACCGGCCGGGCTGGGGACAGCGCTGGGACACCTCAGCTCGCTGCTGTCTGTCACTGGGGACCGGCTGGGCTGGGGACAGCGCTGGGACACCTCAGCTCGCTGCTGTCTGTCACTGGGGACCGGCCGGGCTGGGACAGCGCTGGGACACCTCAGCTCGCTGCTGTTTGTCACTCGGGACCGGCCGGGCTGGGGACAGCGCTGGGACACCTCAGCTCGCTGCTGTCTGTCACTGGGACCGGCCGGGCTGGGGACAGCGAGCGCTGGGACACCTCAGCTCGCTGCTGTCTGTCACTGGGGACCGGCCGGGCTGGGGACAGCGCTGGGACAGCGCTGGGACACCTCAGCTCACTGCTGTGTGTCACTGGGGACCGGCCGGGCTGGGGACAGCGCTGGGACACCTCAGCTCGCTGCTGTCTGTCACTCGGGACCGGCCGGGCTGGGGACAGCGCTGGGACACCTCAGCTCGCTGCTGTTTGTCGCTTTGGCACGACCATTCATAATTCAGAAGGCCCGGAGAAGTGCAGTGGAACTAGAAGTTCCCGCTTCAAAACCCCTCCTGGTTATACAGGGGAATTGTGTCCCCGCACCTCCTGCTCAGTCCTTGCTCTTTAATGGATTTGCTGGTTGTTATTTAGGGGCTCTGTTTCGTGCAGACACCCGGGTTGTGGCTGTTGCACTCACTGGGGTGAGCTCTGGGAAGGAACAGGGTTGGCAGTGGAATAACAAATTAAACATCACATAGCAAGGTACAACATATGCTCTCCCAACACACTCTGCACCTCTCTGCTCCTTTTGTGTGCTGGCAGTGAGTGCACAGAGCTTGGAATTCCACCTCCTCACAAAAGAATTAGATATAATCTCTTTTTATTGAAAAATACAGCACTAGCTCAGGGACAAATAATTAATGCCAGTTGTGCATAGTGCTACCTCCTGCTCATTGCCTGGGTATTTATTACAAAAGCAGGTATTTGAATCTGATGGGAAAACTTCATTTGCATTTGTGTCTTCTAAAACACACAGCTGCTCTTTTCCCAAAATGTTGTGTCATAGATAATGTTACTTATAGTTTGCATTTTAAGGTGGTAACATGTTGACTATTTAAATGTTGCTCAATACAGATGAAAATAGTTTTGTTTAAGGATAATCATGAAAGTCATAGGTGAAGAAGGTGATAAATTATTTCAGGGAGCAGAGAACATTCAATACTGGACTGTACAAGTAGGATTTCATATTTTTATGTTGGTAGAAAAGACAGCAGGAACTATGGCTGCACAAATGAAGGTATTTTATTACTGTATGAAGGCATGGCAATTGCATTTTAAATTGGCAGTTGTAATAACCTGAGACAGGAAGTAAGTGGATTTCCAAATGAAGACCATGTGTGAAGTCTAAGTTTGTGCATACTAATTAGATATTTGCATGGACATACGCTGCAGAGTCTGTTGGTGAATCTTTGGGTACATTATCAACTTGGGAATTTGGGCAGGGCCCGAGGAAGAAGTATGAAGCAAGTTCTAGACATTTGGCAGTGTTCAGAGTGCCTGCAGGGACTTACCTTTGTCACAGCTTTTAGGGTGTCTCTTGTAGGAAACCAAAAATGGGTGTGCTATGACTCTGTGTGTTTTCATGATAGATTCAGGACACTGCTTCACACTGGCATCCAAAACTGATAGTCCTGATTGGTTGGAAACTAGGAAACTTAATTCTGAATAATTCATATAAAGAATTAGGAAACTTCATTCTGAATAATTCATATAAAGAACAGAAAATTATTGTGATAAATTCTGTACTAAAGTTATATTTACTATATAGTGCATACTGCTTAAGCACAGTCAGCATCTTGCTCTGAAGAAACTTCAGCATATTACTTAAAACACAGTCAGCATCTTTTTACTCACTTCAGTTAAGTGAATTCCATTTTGGAGTGGACTCATTGGCTTAAAGGAGGTTTTCATATTTGAAGGAAAATGTGAACGCCCTTCTGTGTAACCTGAGGCTTGTCATTGTAGGAAATATGAATTCATAAAACTTGCCTTGTGATAATTGTTAGGCACTAGACTGTCAGTTTGAATGATTGCAGTTCTCATTATCTTCAGATGCTGCATGTTATTTTTTTGTCTGTGAATATGTTGAATTGATTTTTGGCACATGCAGTCACTTCTCTTCCTGACAGCAGCACTATTGTAGGTGTAAAGTGAGAAACTGCTGTAGTGTGCATGGAAAATTAGCTTTTTTGCTTGGGGAGCCATGGGGAACTTAAAATATAGTTATTGTCTTGAATAATTGTCTTGAATAATTGTCTTGAACATACTCTGTTGAAGAGTGAGGCTTTGTTCCTTGAGTGTTGTTCTGTGGCTCTTAATGACCTCTCTATACATACTGATGTAGACAATAAAGGTTCTGGGTTTTAATTTAAAGTAGTTGAAAATTTGCTGTTTTATTTTTGGCAGATATTTCCATAGAAAGGCACTGTGAGATGTCTGGATTTCCTATTTTAATATGGCTGCCTTCTGTGTCTGGTAATACTTCTTGAAATAGTTTCCTAGGATGTGCTATAGGAGGATTGGTCTTAAAACATGAAATAGTTTGTTTGCTTAAGTTTCAAACTGCTTTTTTTCAGAAATGCAAACAGTTTTGAGCCTTAGGACATTTATAAGAATCCCCTGTAGCATTTTGACTAAGCAGAAGCTTTGGACATGCTCTGTAATTAGTAGCATAATCCTCCATGTTTGGCTGCCACTTTGTGTTTGGTCTGTTTTCCTGCACTGTGTCACTTTGGTTTATCCAAGCTATGCAATGTGTCTTTCCAGCAATCCTTTTTGCAGCCCCGGAGACACTGTGGCTGTTTATTTTACCACTTTCAGGACAGTGGGAATACAGAGGTTTGTGTGCACCACCTCTCAAGAGCTGCAGCTCAGAATTTTTCCCATGAGTTAATCTAAAATCCTTATTGCCTCCAGATTACCAGAGGGGGAGAGGTGAAATCTCTTGGCAGAGATAAGAGTAGCCTTGTAAGTGAAACACAAGCCTGGGATTTATGCAACAGTCCTGATATCTGAACTTTGATAAGCTCAGGTACAGAGAGGTTCAGTCCTTTGGTCACCTGAAGAACTGAAAGTAGAGCACGTCTCGCAGACTTTCTGTAAACCTCAGTTTATTAATGTTTAGCAGATGTTTGGAGCTCAAATGGACGGTGCTGTAGAATAATTTATTGCTGCAGTCACTGTAAATAGTGTGCCAGTATCATTTTCTTATTTCTGGTTGTGTTCATATTGAGATTTTTCAAGTCAGTTGTTCAAGAGCTGAGGCATACCATGATCTCTTTCCTGCCCTTGGTTGGTTATTATTGCTAACCCAAGCATTTCCACATTAATTGTGAGTTTCAGACTCTTCCCTGGTGGGAAGTGCAGTGTCCTTGTGCTGTGAGAACTTGAAGGATGAAGTCAAAATAACCAATATATTACCAAGCTTCATTTAGAGCCAGTATCTTTAGTTCTTCCCTTGAAACTAGGACAAACAGTGGTCAGATGATTTTTTTCCCCAAAATTGTTGTTTATTGTAGGAATAGATGAGATCAATTCCTATATTATGGCATTTTTGATTGGTCAGAATTATTTTCACTGAAAGCTGTTGTGGCCAACTAAGTATGAATTATGTAAAATTTGCTGAGAGGGTGCCTTACTGACTGAGGGGCTTCTGCTTTTATTATTTATTTCAGTGACCAAGTTTCGATGAAAAAAAACAAGATTCTGTGTCTATCATGAATATAAAACACTGTCATGTTAAGACTATAGTGTGAGTATGCAAAAATATGTCAGTGTGAACTCTCAGCTATTTGGCAAGGAGGAATGTTTATAAAAGAGGATTGAAAGATGTGCAGGGTTTCAGATCTGTCATAAAAGGATGTGAAATGTAATTAACCTAAAATAACCTTTAAAATATTTTTTGAGGCTGATAAATTAAATGAGCTGTTGAGATAACTTAATGAGAGATTTTAATTTTATACCTTAAATAATATCCTATTAAAATCCTTAAGATTTTGCTTTGTGATGGAATCCACTGAGATTTATATTTTCACAATGACCTCATGATTCAGTAACATTGCTGATATATTTGGTGCATATTTGAGGGGTAAGGTCTAGGTTAATGGCAGCATTTATTCTTTAAGTGCTTGAAACCACAAAGCTCTAATTGAAGATAGGAATGTTCAAACCTCATTATTTTAATGTGGTCATACAGTATAGTGACACTTAAAGTAGTTATATGATGAACTCCTATGGCAGGGTTCATAATTTGTCCATGCAAACAAATTAGTATGTGAAACTTTGAATTAAAATTCTCTGCCTTGGAGTTTAAATAAAACATGAAACTTCAGGTCTGACATGGTTTCTGTATTTGTCTTTGCTCAAATTAGCAACAAGCATTTGCATACCTTTAACACAGAGAATTCTGCTGTGAATTGTTTACACAAAGTTGCAGTGCATGCACTGAATCTCTCACACAAAGCCACCTCAGTAGGTACAGGGTACTGTTTTTGTTTCAGGTAGTTAAGCCTGCAAAGGTACTTTGGCAAATCTGCATCTCAAATTTTCTAAATACTGGTAATTGAAGTAATTTAATGGATGAGCTGTTGTCAAGGAAAATACATCCAGTGCTTATCACAGTGTCAGGAATCCAGGGGTTGGAGACAAAGGTCGGAATGTTCATTCCTGCTTGCATTTCATCAGTCTGCTAACCTTGGTTAGAGCAGTTTGCACTCTGGGCTGTCTCCAGACTGATCTAGATCCTTTTTAAGACCTCTCCTGCCTGCTCGATGTTCGTAAGCTCTCCTTTCCCGCCTGTATTCTCCCAGAAGTATTTGCTTTTCTCCATGGCTTTCCCTACCTCACAAGAAACCTCCCTGCAGTAAAATTCAGTTCTTATTACTTGATGATAGCCAGAAAATTCAGGCTAATTGTGAATTTGGGCTGCTTTGTGCACACATGTATTTTACTGTGACCTCCTTAGTCCCTCTCCACTGTCAAGTGTTCGGGCTCTGGGCTCCTGGTCTGGTAAATGTGAACACTGTAGAGTTGTATCTTGTATTGCAACTTTACAGCTGCTCACAATTTGCACTCCCCTTTTCTACTGTACACTTACTAGTTCTGGTACTACCTTTATTTCTTTAGTATCTCCTTGCTAAATGAACAGTGTTCTGAGTCATGGACTTTGATCCACAGGCTCTTTGAGTCTGCTCAAATGACAGTATGTAACATAAAAGTCAAGTCTGTGGGTATTATTAAATCTATCAATAACTATTTGTTTATTTTAGGTAAGGTTCTGGTGTTTTGCCTTGAAATTAATCTATCAAATATTTTCTTTTAAAATAAAGTAAAATGTAGAGTGTTTTGAATTTCAAATGCATAAATTTCTTATCTAAGTTAATTCTTGAATCTTATTAGAATGAAATAGGCTGATGAAAGGGATATTTGGCAAGATAAATGATTAGGTGTTTGAAAGGAAAGAGGAGCAATGTGTAATATAGCAAACACGCAGAACTATCTGAATTGAGAAGAAAAGAGCTTTGTCAGCATTGCCAGATTATATTGATCAGGTATCAGCATCAATCCTGATTAAACAGGCAGCTGTTTAAAGTGGTATTTTTGACAGTGACATCTTTTATTTTCTATATGATTACTGGCCTGCTGACATGTTTACTTTCTCAATATAATTTACATATTGTGTTTAAAATGTTGCTGACTGAGAAACAGTTGAATTATACAAGGCAGAATAAAAAGAAAAGCAGACCTTTTTATGGCTGATATGAACATATATGAGTATCAGGTAATACCTACAAACAAACCAGTTGATGTATGTACCAACTTAATTCCAAGAGAGCACTCTAATAAATTGAACGGCTTGCTTATCTTATTTTATGATAAAAGTGATTTAGTAATCAGTTTATATATATACACACACATAGATACACACATACATACATATATGTAAATAAGATTTAAAAAGAAAATGGCTGCAAATGTTTGTATAAATGAGATTTGTTGAAACCCTTGGGAGACCCTGTTTATTGTCAGAAAAATCTGTGGTATCAACATCCCTGGGAAAGTGCCAAGAGTGGATTAAAAACTGCTGAAGGGTGCTTGGCCATTAAACTAGGTCTGAAGTGGTGTGATAGATACCCCTTACAGCTGTAATTGCTGAACTTCTCTATTTTTCCATAAGCAAAAGGTGAACTGCTCTTCCTCCTGGCTTACTATAAATTGCAGTATTTCCAAGGGAAAGGTATGATGGTGCCTGGCTTCTTCAGTGGAGTACATTAATGATGCATGCTCTTCCATCTGCTATTGGATTTCTTTTTGTCCCATTACCAACAAGGATTTAATCATCAACCTTTGCCTCCATTGCGTGCGATCTCCATCTGAGAATAGTCACGGACAACTGCTCATGATGGTCAGCTCCTTTTTTCCTTGCACATCAGGAAACTTCTCCAGTAGTTTGGGTGTTCAGAAGTAGGTAACCACAATTTCACATTCTGGAGCAAGCAGTGAAAGGCTGAACTCCATTTTGTGTTATATAAAAAGGATAAAGTTGATTAAACTCCCATTTTACCTAAGCTACATTATTGAGCTTATGCTTTGTTACAAGCTTCTGTTCTGTGTTGAATCTCCCAGTTCAGAGTAATGGAAAGCACATAATAATGTTCACTGCTCATAAGTATAATTATTACACTACTGTATGTTTTACAGATAATTCATCCCATAAAATGCTCAAGTTCTGTCATGACTATGCTGAGGACTGCCTGTCTCATTTACATGCTGCTCTGTGTCCAGTATCATCTCAAACTGCATGGGAAGGGTTATGGAGACTGGGATTGTGGCTGGGTGGTGCTGCATGTTTAAAGACCCTGCTCTCTGCTCCCTTTTGAAACAGGCAAAGCACAGACCCCCAAGCCTTGAAGCCTGGGTCTAATTAAGTTCTAACTTAAGCTTGGTTCTAAAATCTAATTAAGATGTATTAATTGAGGGGCCTGTGTTACCCACTGCATGGCAGGGGATGCTGACTGCAGTGTGCTGAGGAGGGTTGGAAACCCTCAAACAAAATGTTAGTGGGAGAATTCACTTCTGTGTAGACTGGGCACTTGCCATGCTGGGACATGACGAGAGCAGACTTTACATGTTCAGTGATGGCTTCATGAGAAAGATCAAGCTCCAGCAAAGATCCCATGGGAGGAGGAGTAACATTTTGTGTCCTTAGCAGTGCTCAGATCTGGTTTGAAGGATAGGTAAAAAAAACACCCTAAAAGCTGAAATAAAAATAGACATATGCAAAGCTAAAAACAGTAAAACAACCTGCTTTGAGTTTCAAAAAGATGAACTGATTTAGAAAGAGAAGCTTGAAGAACAAGGAACATCAGTGAAGAGACCTGCACCTTTATAGTCTTCACAGAACTGAATTAAGCACCCTTCCTCCAAGGCAGAGGAATGCAGTGTTCCCCTATCCTACCTATGAATGAGAATTAAGAATGGTTAAAAGGAAAGCAGGATGGTGAGGAACAGACCAAAGTAAGTTGTTAAATCAGTGAATAAAAGGAGATAATGACACAGCTTTAAAATAATTCAAAGATGAAATGTGTGAACTACTATTTATGCCATACAGCCAATTGCTTAAAATAGTCTGAGGACTAGAAAATGGCAAATTGAGTATCAGTATTTGAAAAAAGGGATCCACAAGAGATTAATAGAGTTAGAATTGCAGATGTTCCCTTCATGCTGTAGTTGCCTAAATCCTAATTCCTGCGAGTGCAATTTACCATTTGGTTGCATTAACAGAGTATGTGCACAGAGCAAGTCATTCAGATCACCCTGACAGTGCTGACCTCACTGCTTATACTCTGCTGCTAGAATACATTTATCATCAGTGGCTTTATATTTATTTCTAGATCACTCATTCAAATCATAGAATCATAGAATGGTTTGTGTTGGAAGGGACCTTAAAGACCATTTTGTTTCAACCCCTTGCCATGGACAGGGACACTTTCCACTAGACCTGGTTGCTCAAAGTTTCATTCAGCCTGGCCTTGAACACTTCCAGATGCGACATCCACAACTTATCTGAGCAACCTGTGCCACTGCCTCCCCACCCTCGTAGTGAATAATTTCTTCCTCATATCTAATGTTACATGCATGGCTGTTCTTTTGACATAGAAAGGTCATATTCCCTAGCAATTCTTCTGACAGCTACTTTTAAAAATTCAATTGATTGACAGGTTCTTAACCCAGAAAGTTTAGCTGTTTCATAGAGATGCATTTTCTTCAGAAATGTGGTTTTCAGTCAGGCTGTAAGCTCTGAACAATTCAGAGCCTGATGTTTACATGTTTATTTGATCAGCAGAGACAGTAATTTAAACAGCCCAACCTCTATCTCTCCTATCCAAAAGCACCTAAGAACTCTTCTCAGAAGCCACAGCGATTTATTTGCAAGCTTGTTTTTTATTATGATGAAAATCTCAATAACTAATGATATGATGCTTCTACTTGTTCTTTGGAAAAGCTGATATAGGACTGAAATAATTATTTTGCCTTGGACATTGTCCTAGCTGCTCTGAAACCTCCTCGATAATCTGCTTACTTGTTTGGCTGGGTAGGAATGGACTTTGGCTTTTCCTCTGCTTCCTGTTGCAAAAGCAGCTCTGAGGGCAGTACTGAGGAGGAAAGGGAGCTGCTAGCGTGGGAAATTCAGGAGCACAGGACAGAGCAAACCGCTACAATCAACTGATAATGCTGATGTCTGATAACTTAGAGGTATATTTGGGATGCTGCTGCTGTTTTCATGTTTGTCTTTGGTTGTCCATTGCAGCTCACACTTGCATTTGGTTGCTTTCTACTTCAGTGACTTCAGAAGGAAACCTAAAGAGACAGGGGTTCCTTCAGCTTCATTAACTATTCTGGAAAGAGCTTCTCCTTGCCTTGAATTCCACCTTGCCTGTAGAGATTTGTGTTCTGCTATGAGATCATTCTGTCAATATAGGCTTGTTTACTTCACAACTTGAGCAGTTTTAGGAGGCTCCTTCCAATATTGAAACATCCACCTTTTGCACTAAGAGCAGCGTGGAACTGTGAATCACAACTGGTGATTGTCAGTGTTTCTTTTAGGAAGACTTAATGGTTTGATAGAATTGAATTATCTGTTTTCTAATGTAGTTTCCTGTGTTAATTAGTTTCTTGCTGGATCCTGTCAGCCTCACTGTGATACCAGCCTTCTGAGAAACTTATTTTGTGGATGCATTTAGAAAAGGTTCTCCTTCTTTCATGGAAAGAATTTTCTCTAGGGATGCTGCCAAGTCTCAGAAGACCAAGAAATGTTATGGCTTTGTATTTAAGTGTAATCAAACTGGCATTCATCATCATTTTGTCTCTTTAGAGCAGAAACAGCTCTGTAGATGAATATGTATTTTTGGCATTAGCTTTAACCAAAATTGAAAGTGATGGTATAAATGATCTTGACTGCCAGAAACACTGAACGGAAGTCGGAGTCAAAATTTCTCCAATTGTTCCTTCTTTCCTGGTAACTTCTAATTTGCTGGCCAATTTCATCCAGGCTTGAAGAGAATAAGAAATGTCAAAAATAACTGTAATTGCAATGCTGTGAGGATTGGAAGTGAGTAGGAGACACCTCCTCACATTCTCTCAGTGACAGTCAGTTCATTGTTTATTGTGGTTTGGCAGCACTGGTTGACACTCAAATATGACAGTGCTGGATTAACTGGAGGAGGTGCTGTCTCCAGCTGGGTGGAAGTAAAATAGGAGAGCCAGAGTTACCTCTGTCAGGACTGTGGGAGGGAACAAGAGATAAAAAGCCAAACTCAAGTCTGTAAGAAATTGGGCGTCCTTAATTTTTGTTGCTCAAGAAGCAGCTTGTTTATATTGCAGTAATGAAAGAATCTGGCATCGTTCTGTTTCCAAAAACATTGATGTTCATGACCCAACTCTGGGCAAGGTTGGAAGGGCAGCTTTTGAAATGCTTCCTTGTTGTCAGTTTGGCAAGTTGGTTTTGTGGTGGACGAGTGGCAGGATGCCACTCCAGCAAACTCAAGATCTTTCCATGTGGCTGCCTTTGCAGTGTCCTGTGGTTGTCCCAGCCTGGGATTGCAGGGTCAGCACATGGGAGTGATGGATGTATTCCCTGGACTGTAAATCTGTCCTTCAGAGAGGAGGGAAGGGAACCCTCACGTTTTGGTTGTGCATATTGGAGCTGAGCATACTTGTGGCATCATCTGCAGTTTATTTCTTTGCTTTTCACTACTAACAACATTACAAAAATTAATATTCTACAAGCTTGAAAGACAGACTATTATCTAATTGGCTTTTGGTTCGGAGGATACTGATTTCTAGGTCAATGTAAAACAAATGAGCATTTAAATTGAAGAGGAGCAGCTGTTCCAAAGCCCCTTTCCACAGTGCCTGGTTTTGTTAAGGATAATTATGTCTAATTTTAAATTATGATAGCTTTGAGTATTGAGCTTTGCCTTGTTACATCCACTATCTCATTCTCCTTCATCAGTAAGAATGTTCTATCATGGAGCTACGTTTCTGATTGGATTTATTTTTCTGAGCCTTTTGAATTATGAAGAGAAATACAGCTTTAAGGATGGGGTTTTCAACACTTTCATGTCAATGTTACCACACTCACATTTTATTTTTTGAGGTCTCAAAACTGATAGTGTGTCTGATTCCTGTGGAAAGATATTGCTGGGAAAATACATATTTATGTAAATGTGTAAGATTTTTGTTCATATTTTTTACTTGAAAATGGAAACGTCAGGCTCTAGTGCTGAAAAATCCAAGAAAGCTCTTGTCAGCCTTGGAAGGAAACATATGCTAAAGATGTCCCATGGATTACGTACTGCTTGTTTCAATTAACACATTGATATTCTCTGTCAGTTCTAGATAGAAAAAGCCCAGGTGACAATTCAAATGATGCATGAAAATAACATTTCAATTTTTTCTGGTGAGCTCCGATTTTTTTTTTAAACAAAGAACAAAAGATTTCAACTGTTTTGGTCAATGTTATATTAGTAATTCTGTAGTATGTCTGAATTCTTTAAAGAACGTATATTATAAAGATACTGCTGCTGCAATGAAGCACATTTGTTTTTCTGAAATGTTTGCTGCTGGACGTGTATTGTCGTGTCACACATAAGAATTTTGTTTGAATTTAATTTGGAATAGAGTATAACTGTATCAAGAAATGCAAAACATATATATTTGCCTATTAATTTGAAATCCAAGCATTTTTAATCTGCTACTTTTACGGGAGGAGATATATCTTCTCATGCCTTTTAAAACAATTATTGTCACATTTTCCCTGTGAGAAATACTCTTTGAGTCTTTTAAGTCAACAATTTTACTGTCTTTTGTTTCTTCTCCCCTGATTGAATGTAAATGGTTCTATTAAAAAACGCCAAAAAAATTTCGAGAGATTGCCAAATTACTGTTATGTCTCTACTCTTTTTAAAATGAAAAATAGCTTTCAAATGATAAAGCCCAACCAGGAGAACTCATAAAAATGGGAGGTCTGATGCAGATCCTGGGGAAAAGGGAGAACTGGGAAAAAAAAAAAAAATCTTTGTACTGTAAATCTTTGAAATCCTGAAAGAATTTTTTATTTTTATCCCTCTTTCAGTTTTTGTTCAAGTCTAGTAGATAAATGTCGGAAAAAAAGGGCATCTATAAAAAAGCTTTTAACTTGCCCACCACTTTAAGGAGATGACAAAATTGTGAGAAATCAATAGGAAAGTTTTGTCTGAAACCAGAAACAGAAGAATAAAAACCTGTCAGAATCCATCAGTAAAAAACTGCTGTGAGATGTCTCCCTAGATATTGATGTAAGCTTAGTCAGGTATAAACAAGGACAGTAGGAGAGAGTAAAGCCCTCTAATTCCAAATGTTTTGGCTTATCTTCAAGTATTTATTTCAAAGGCAGTGTTTGAATGTATATCATGTTGGTCTTAAGCCAGAAAAATGGTACAACCTTGGTAGTCTTGTTTAAGAACTTTAAGATCAGCTGGGAACCAAGGTAAAATTCATGGTATATTGAAATGAATTGTATGTGGATTAAGATGTGAAAAATATACTCAGTGCTGTAGACTCTGTTCTGAGCAGAATAATTAAAGAAAAAGCAGTTGTTGAGCTTCATGGCATTTTTACTAATTTTTTTTCCTAATGAATGTATATGATAGTGTGAATCATTATTTGTAACTATTTTGCCAGTGTAATAGAAGAGGCTCCTTGTCTCATGAAACATCAGGTGCTGGCTTTGAAGAAATGAGTGTCCAAAATGACAAATATCCTACAGATACAAGTGAAAGAGACAGTGAAATACAGCTTGCTTTAGTCTCATACCTCTGCAATTTATTGTCCTTTTGAAAAGTGCCACCTTTCTATAAAAATGGCCTAGCTTGTACTTCAGAGTCAAATGTGGCTTTTTTGATGAAGTAAGAATTGAAGCAGAAGTTTGGGAATTTACAGAAAAGGGAAGTGAGTATATGCAAACCATTGCTGCTGTGGTGAGGCTGCAGGAGTGTGGATAGTGGAGGAAATCTTTTGTGTGTAGTAAAATTTTGGGAGTATTTATCAGCATGTGTTTGCATGAGATGTGAGGTGCATCTGTAATTTGTAGCATTATAGAGCCAGTTTCTAGGGTAAAATAGCTTCTGGGCTAACTGTATTCATAATGTCTTTCCTGTGGGATTCTTGAAACTACAGGCTTTGTTTCCACAAACATTTCAGTAAATGTCAATAGCTTCATTTGGGAAACACAGAAGTTGGTATCAAGTCTTTGAGCTTTGGTTTTATTGCCATTCTGATTGGAGTTATTAATTGCTGAGGTTTAAGTCCTAATGTCTGAGACGTGAAGTTGTCTTATAGGAGAAGTAGGAGAAACTTGATTTTGGTAATGTTGTCAAGTGTTTAATAAACAGAAATTATATTTTCTTCAGGTTTAAATTTGCAGCCTAAATTAAAAAAGGCTTTTCTGCCTATCAAAAACATGTTTCTTTTAAAAATGGCATTGTATTTGAAATGTAGCATGAGAGAAGCTGGTTTCCATTCTGTTCTAATGGCAGTCCAACTCCAAAATATGAATTTGCATAGTGAATCCAACATTTTCTATAAATATTAAATTTAATTGGAGATTCCTTCCAAAGATGTTAGCTTGAGCCAAGGTTCTGCCTGGAAGCTGGTGTCTCTTCTGCATGTCCCTTCTCTGGTACAGTATGGAAGCAGTTGGTCTGTAGATGAATGAACTCTTTCCTCCAGCCTTGTCGGCAGCAAATTTACATTTGTATGGAAGATGAGTGGGAGTGCTGCCTTTCATAAGGCATTGGATGTGGGGGATGGGGCAGTCTGGCCCAGGAATCTAAACCTAACAAACTGAGGACAGAAAATGTGCTGTGAAAGCCTGAGTATTGTGTAAACCTTGAGGATTTTAGACATTTTTTTCAGCGTTTCTCTTTCTGGGACCCAGCCTCATAAGCGGTGGTTCAGGATGAGTTCCTGCTGTGGTTCATTGCTAATGCACAGCTTTGCTCCAAAGGTCTTACTTTATCAAACTGAATCTTGTAAATAGGCAAGACATCCAGAAGAAATTCAGACAAGCTGTCAGGCGAGTTTCCTTAGGTTGGCTGCCAAGTTGTGTCTTTTTTCTTTTTTTTTCCAAACAAGTTACCTCATCAACCTTCCTGGTTTCAGTAGTCTGTCAGTGTATCTCGAAGAGACACGTTTTTAAATCTTCAGATAAACACAGCTTGATCAAAATAAATAAAAAAGCCCCAAGCACTTGAGTTTCAGTTTGACAGCGAAACATTTGGCTCATTTTTTTTTTTTTTTGCACAGATAAATGCTACCAAAGACTTAAAAACAAAATTCACTGAAGTTGTCAGCTTATGAAATTTTGGAAAGTGATCTTTTTTCCCCACCAGACAATATGTTATGTAAGGAAATGTTATAGCTTTAAAGTTTCCCACAGCTTGATGTTTTGTTGCTTTTAGTTTTGATTAAATAGAGTAAAAACTATAATGAATTAGGAACTATGAAAAATGTAAATTTTGAATCTCAATATTTTAGATCAGGGCATTGGTTCAAAGAATTCCTTGATAATAACATATATAATTAAAAACATTGCATCCTGCTGCAGAAAATTGAAAAACTGTTGGTCTTTTTAGCCTGATTTTTGGATGGGAGCACTCTGTGTGGAAAAATGTGAATTGGTGTTCATCACAAGATCATCCTCTTGTGTAGTGCTGATGTTCTTCACACCACAACTCCAATGATGGGGCCCTGGTTGTGTGAGAGACTTTCTGCTGTTTTTGTAGTTAATATGAAATATCAAAAGTTTCTAAGTGGTCAGTGTAAGTGGACTTGGACCTCTGGAGTTATGAGTTTATGGAGTGCAGCTATTGAATTCACTTAAGCTATTCTAGACAACCCACACATTTATGATCCACAGTGTGATGATTTGACTGCCAAGATGATCTTTACTGGTTTTGGTTTCATGGTAATGGTAGGTTTCAATTCTGATGCAATGGTATAAACCACAAAAAAAGAATGCAGTGCCAAGAATTTGAAATGACTAGGAAACCATAGCAAAAGTACTTGCTCTATTTTAGTTAATTTTTAGTTTTTTTCATGGATGTTGAGTGATACCTGAAACACACTTTAAATAGCAATTACAATTTAAGGTAGGTAGAAAGTAGTTTATGTTCAGCATAGAAAGTACAATATGCAAACTGAACACAGCTCAGAGATGAGCCACGTGATTCTACACAGATATGTCTTTGTGCCTATGTAAATGCACTCCCTGATATAGTAGATACAGACTCCTTTCTTATTTATCCCCCTTTGCAGTTGCTTTGATGAGTAGAAAACATGAGTAATAGCATAATAGCTTAATCAGGAATTCTCAATTATGTTTTAGTAAAATGTATTGTACACAGGAACAATTGCACAACTTCTAAGTGACTTCCTGTGGTCATTGCTTTTTTGACTGTGAAATTGGTCTGTCCTTGGTCATCTTACACTGATGCTATGTGAAAACTTGTGGGTTACAGAACAGCTGAAAAAGTTGTTGTTTTGTTTATAGTGAAGTTAATAGATGGAAAACTCCTGTCATTTTCACCTTGGAAATATTGTAACAGCTCAGATTTTTTTCTTCTACAAGACAGAGAAGTGATAGATTTTGGTAGCAGGCAGTGGAATGGGGTCTGAATTGGCATGAATGAGAAGAGAGAAATTTCTGACCAGAATCCAAGCATAGACTCCTCCTAGAGACCTCTGAGAGGTAGGGTTGGTTGCTGTCTAGGGTATAAAAAATAAAATTCCAGGTCCTTTTAATATTCGTTCAATGTCTTGTCATACATATGCCCTTTCCTGAGATAATTAAAGGAGGTTATGTTCTTAAAGTCTTTTAACCCTGACATTTTTCTACCCTGGAAATATTTATTTTGGATCTTTAGTTTTATCAATATTCATCTCAAAATACAGGCAACAGACATATTTTCCATGGATGTCAAAATTATCATATCTAGAGACAATAGCACTAATTTATGATCTGTAAGTTCTCTTGGTCTCTTCAGAGCTTCCTTGAACTGTCATAGCTACACACTATTTTTGGAATTACTTTTCAGGTTACAAATTCACTGCTACACCTTGTTCCTTTTTAGAGTTGATGCCTTTTAGGATGCAAGACAGTGTTGTCTTCAGCAAGCACTACCTTTGGACTTTCTACCTAAATAAAACCACAGAATGATTACCCTGGCTGAGCCCAGTACCTTATCTCTGATAGCAGGTGTCCAAGGCAGAGTCTCTTCCCAGAACACCTGCAACTCTTTGTGACTCTGGGTCAACTTCAGTGTGTTTCCCTCTTTTAAGAGTTCTTGGCAGATTCTTCAATGCACTTGTCCAAACACTTGTACCCATGCTTGTGATTTTTCTCCCCTCCAGCTTTTTACAGCAAGAAATAGCCCAATGTGACTGTTGTGTATAGCAGTACCTCTTTTTGTTTCTTTGGAAATTGCTCTTAGCCTCCATTAATCCACCCCAGTATTGGCAGGCTGATAAACTGTCCTTCCCTACTTATCAGGCTAGTCCTTGCAGGGACATACTGGAATGTCATGGCTCTTTCCACTTCTTGATGTCTTCAAATCAAGATTTAATAAAGAACTTTTTCAGAGTGCTGCAGCTAAACAGGAATTGGTTGGATTATAGCCAGGAGATCCCAATGCTACTCTACCCTTTCTCTTTCCTTATTGCTGTGGAGCAAGGCAAATTTTCTCCAGATTTGTAAATTTGATGGAGGGAGGAAGAATTGAGCTAGGAGCTTGCTAAAGTTATTGGTGAACCAACTTTGAATTCCCTCTTTTAATTTCCCTTCCTAATTTTTTTAGTGAAGTTGAGTGTTAAGGTAGGTACTCTAATTCTTAAAGGATTCAAGTGCTACATGACCTTCTTATTTTGATATTTTTCCCCCCGATAAACAGGCTTTTTTTGTTAGACCCTTTCTAAGTGTTGCCTGCATCTGGAAACTGTTTGGGAAATTTCTTCTAGAATTAACTTTATATATAATTGATAAAATTATATTTTGTGTCCTTCCGTTTCTTTAATATCTTTCAGTAATATATCCTTTAGTGTAATGTCTTATACAAGTGTGTAAGACGTGTATGCAATGTCTTTTTCATCTCCAATTGGAGACTTACCTGCAGACCTTTTAGGATGTTAAAATCACCCAGTCTTAAGGGTAGTGTAATCTTTTGGTGAAATGACAGGGTAAATTTAAATTTCTAAAGGTAATAGTTAGTAAAAAAAAATTCCATGCCAGAGAGTTGCTTTTAAATTCCATTTGTCCTTTGCTTCTTTCTGTTTGATCCTAAGTATTTTTTCCCATCCTCTTCCATCACTGATTTTCTGTGGTAGAAAAAAGAAGAGATGAATCTTAACAGTTAAATAGGAGGGAAGAGAAGGTGGCTGCCCCATTTGTGATGTTTTTGGGGGTAGTTTTTGATCTGACATTTAAATAAACATTGTTTGCACTGAAGAAGGGAAGTGGACAGGGAAACTGAAGGAAAAGCCACGCCAGGCTTTTTTTTTCCAGCAGTCCCAGTTGGCTTCTCTACCCTAGAAACTGGGTAAGTGTGGCAGGCAGCCAATTTGAAAGCATCCTCCCCAAGAAAGCTTGAAATTTGGAAGAGAACAGATGATTCTCATGGTATTTTGAGACTCATGCCAGCCTCAATCAATTACAAGTCACTTGTGAAGACATATTGAGAATTGGCAATGTCTGAATATGACGGCAAATAATCCAGGAAGGATAAGATGTGTATGTGCCAATAAAAATGCTTCCAGTTATGTTATGGAAATAAGTTATGGTTATATACTACTGTTATCTGGCTTAAACATTTTCATTTAGTGGTTGATTTAGGAGGAGAATACAATGGGAATGGCATTGCATGATTGTTAAGATGCATTGATTGCTCTCACAGAATGTGTTGCTTAATGCTGGTGAACTTAGAGGAGGTAAGATCAATGATCTGGTTAGTGCATGGTCTAATATAAATATTTCCAAAATCTAGTACAGACAAAAGTAAATTGCAAAGTGCATGTAATGTATGTGAGCATGCATGCCGAAATGTTTTGTTTCTATGAGATATTCTTAGATAAAAATAGAATTTGTGTGCTACTAATGTTGGTACTAATGTCTGATAACTGAAGTTAGTATTTTGTATTTTTTTCTGAGGAAGTTTATGCCAAAATGTATTGAAATAGGTCATAAATATTATCACAGTGAAGTCCTAAAACGTTTTAAGTTCCTGTGTGCTTTTAAACGGAACTTAATCTGTATTTTTATGTTGCTGCTCCCCCCGGGTGACACATCCTGAAGTTCTCCCGCAGAGTTTGGTGGCTGGCTCGCTGTTTCCCAGCCCCGTTTGCAAAAGAAGATGCTGTTCCTTTAAAATGAAGTGGCTGATGGAGTTGTTTTCACTAGCGCAGGTTTTTATATGGTACAGTAGGCTCCATGCAAATGAGCTCCTGCCCTCTCCGGAGCGCACAAAGGCGCTGCAGCCCTCGTTCGGCATTCGCTGGTGTAAATCGGCAGATGGATGGAAGCAGCCACGGCAGCCGCAGGATTTATTAGCTGCTCTCTATAAAAGACCACACTCGCTCCGCAGAGGATCAGGAAAAAAGCCTGGTGAATGGGATTGAGTTGTATCTGCTGCCAGCTGACTTTACAATGATGCGTTCATCTCATGTGACTCGCTCACTTAGCACGAAGATCAGCTAAAGGTTTCCGTGTAAATCTCTGTTCCTTTAAGCACCGCCAACCTGTGGTGCTTGCCTGGAGACTGTTTTTGGCCGGCAGCTGTCAAAGCTGTGGGAACAGGAGCGCTCCATCCATCCATCCATCCATCCATCCATCCATCCATCCATCCATCCATCCATCCATCCATCCATCCATCCGACCGGGGTAGCAGCCCCGGGCTGGGCTCCGCTCGCTGCCGCGGTCGCACACTGGAGGATGTCTGCCTGAAATCCCCTCCCAAACACAGCTCTCGATGAACTTTGATTTACGTATCTCACGAAATCCTTCAGACTCTCAAGTTAGGTTCTTTTTTAGATGCAGTGTTTATATTCAGAAGTTATAAATAGACTCTTCCTAAGGTTTTATCAGATGAAATCTGTTGCTTTAGCTTTCTGCTAAAAAATTGAAGGTCGTTGCGGCAGTAGGTTTTTCATTATATTTGCAATACTTTCTTTTTTCCCTTTTAAGCTAGAAAGGGCATGTGTAGGACAAAGGCTTCTTGACATGCTCAGTAATTTAAATGATACTAGGATAAACATACCTAGATTTTTGTTTTTACTGAAATGGTGTTCAGTATAGCTAGAAGCTTTATTGTTGTTTTATTTTTCAATTCATGCTGTATGCTCATGTGTTAAAATGGCATTAGCATAATGGACCTAAAGGGGCAAAGCCCTTTTTGACCTTGCTGGAGTTTGTCTGTGTGAAGGTAGCTGGCAAACAGAAACTGCAGGACAGACTGAAAAAGCCTCAGCTGAACCGTGCTTTTTCCCTCCCCCCCGCCTTTTTTTGCCATGGATGACGATGAGGGAAGGGCTGCTTCAGACAGCTCTGTCAGTGATGAATAGATGAATGAATTCTTAAATGCTCAGAACTTGCAACATGTGTTCCAGACCCTTCAGCACATGAGAGTCGCAAGATCTCAGCAATGAGCTGAAGAATGTGCGGTGCCTGCTGCATGGAGGAGCCCAGCATAACTCAGAGATAGCAGAAACAAAAGAATGTCTGACAGTATCTGAAGAATCTGACACTTGCTTTGTCTTGCAAAGGAGTAAAGGAATTTTTCAGAATTGGGAAAAATGAAATTTCTGTGGTTTTCATAGCGAGATTTTTCTGTATTTTAGGTGCCAGTGTGTCATCCTGTGTGCTCACAGTATTGCTTTAGTTAGCGTGGCTGTGTGTTTTTTAAAGGAAATGTGACCTGGATTTTGTGAGCTTATTATACACAGTAAATGAAGGCAGCTGTTTTAGTTTAGTGATCCCTTATAACAACTCAAGTAAATTGAAATCAAGTAAAAATACTTGTGTATGGGATCTGAATTAAATTCCACTCTTTGGCCTTATGTGGAGTTGTGGATTATTATGATATATTTGTAGGCAGTTGTGTGTATGAGGGGAGTGAGACATCCAAGCTTGAAAAGATTTAGGAAAGTCGAACAGATTTTTTCCAATGTGACCTGCTAAATCTGCCACAAAGAGGCAGGCAAAATTCTGTACAGATAGTCAGAGCCCGTGGCTGCAGTTCTTCATGACAGGCAAGTGAAAGACCAAGCTCTATTTTTAGCAAGTGGACGGAGGGCGAGTGGGAGGGGGAGAAAAGTTTGAAAATAATGGACTTCTTTAACAGTTAGAGTGCAAAGCTAGTGAGAGCAAGTGAGCTTTAGTGACCAGCAGTCGAAATATGGATGATTCAAGTATTCTTCGAAGAAGAGGGCTGCAGGTAAGTGTAACTTCAGCCTTCTTTTATTTATTCGTCTGCTTGTAATGTTGACAGTCTCATAAAAATGCTGACAGTTGTTTGGTGTAAATCAGGTTGACTGAGTATATAGCAATGATAATAGAATTTGAGGTTTTCTGTTTTCACCTAGTGTATATTTTATAAACTAAAAGCAGTATTTTGTATGCAGTAATAAAATAAGTTTTTAATGTCTTGGATTATATCCAATAGTTTTGTGACTATTCCTGTGGTAAGAAGTGAAGTATAAACTATGAGGCTTGCCTTATTTTTGGAACTTCACTTTTACAGATACATACAAAAATCTGTCTTGACTTGTCAGACTTGCCTTAGAGTAACCATTTTACTTGAGCATTAATTAAAAATTAAATGTCAAAGCAGATTGAATATTCTCATTTATTTTCGACATATGCTTCTTTATTGCTTCAAAAGCACAGTAATCCAAAAACAGAATGCCATTCAACAGTGCAAATAATATTTATATTTTACTTTCAACAGCTATCATTGTTGAAATAAGCACTCTAATTTGTTTTGAACTCAAACATACTAGTGAAGTTTTATTTTGTGCTGGTGCTGTGGAAGTTGTATGCAGTTGCACTGGTATGACAAACAGTAATCTGTGCCAGTGTCAGTGGTGTGTGATGACTGAACTGATGCTTATGGAATAAAACTGCTGGAAGTGAGTGAGCTCCAAAATCTTGTGTGAGATGAACAGGGAGTAGATTTGTGCTCGAGAGCACCATATTCTTCCCTCCCTCCCCACCCTTGTCATTGTAATGGGAGGGTATATAGCCTATTACATACCTGCTAGCATAAGTAATTGTTTATAGACCATGAACGTTCCTATTAAATTAACCATGCCAGTCCCATTGTTTAACTTCCTTTGAGAAAAATAAATTTACTATTTTAACATACTGCTACTCATACCTTGCTGATACTTTAAGGCAATTACAAAGTAATTGTTGCCTTATGTAAATATGTTCTACATCTCACCTTTTTATACATATATATTTTTTTTTGGCCAGCTTATTAATATTACTGAAATAGTTTGACACAGTTTGCTGCATATACCATGGTGGCAGTGTATTACAATATTGCATTCCCTCATAATAAAATTAGCTGTATTTACTTTCTGTATAACTGAGTATATAGGAATAAATAAGAATATTTGGGGGTTAATTTTTGGATAAATTGATATTTATTTTCCATGTATCTAATTAGTCAGAATTTCATAACTAAGAAGATTGTTTCTGTCCATAGATAATAAAATTTTTTTTCAAGCCATTTTTTTCTTTTCTGAACCTAGAATTTCTCAGGGATGTTGTATCTGTTTGACATGCCAGGGAGTGGTTTTCATGGTTATTCTTCAGGGGAGTATTGGAAAAGAAAGGGAGGTTGGAGGAGCCCAAATACCACCAGTGCCAGCAGAAGACACTGCTGGGAATGAGAATGCATTTCCCTGCTTTAACTATGTTGTATATGGTGAAATTCCACCATTTTGATGGTCTTGAGTATTTACTGTCTAGATGTGGTATTGTGTTTGTCCACAGTTGAGTAGGTATGTGTAAATGCATATGCATATATATATAGGCTAATCAATATCTACATAAAACATGCTTCAGGAACTAATGAAATGGGCTAAAAGGACATCAGGAAATAAACCAGATGTCCAAAAGGAGCTAATGTTAGTCTTTTTTTTTTTTTCCCCTTCTGTATTTTGGAGTAGAATTTTTGGAAAAAATTGTGCCTTGGAAAAGTGACCATTTTACAGTCAATTTCGACTTCAAAAATCAGGAAAAATTAAAATGCTGCTGGTGCATTGCCAAAGTAATATGTTTAATTACTTCTCTTGGAGAGCTGGGTGATACTAGTTTGAAAGGCCACTGATGAAAAAAATTACTTTCTTCAAACTGGATGTTGATGGCTTTTTAAAATGAACATCACTGCCCAAATTAGGCTTTCTAATCCAACCTCTCCATTCAAAGCAATGCTAATTCCAAAGTTAGATCAGGTTGCTGAAGGACTTGTCCAGGCTGGTTTTGAGTGTATCTAGGCATGGAGATTTTGCAGCCTTTTTTGGCACCTGCTCTGGTACTTAATCATGTACATTGTGAGAATCTTGTTTCCTTTATGTTTCAATACAGGGCGCTTTCCTAATGTACACGTGTCTTGTCCTCATGCTTCCTTTTACCTCCATCACTGAAATGCTTGTGATACCAACATTGCGATAACTTTGTCTTCTTGGGGAACTCTCTCAACCCTGATCCCTGCAGTAAATAGCTGTGGACTAGAGGGAGCAGAAAACCTAAAGGAGCCGCAATGTTCCTACATGCAAAATCAATACCCTGGCACATGGTCCTTCTGTATCACCTTCTTCATTTGCTCAGTCTGCTTTTGCATCCTGTTTGGTGCCACAAATTTGGTCAACAAATCTGTAGTGGTAAAATGTGTGGAAATGTAAGGTCCATGAGAGGTAAATCAGATTTTCTGTGTACATGTAACTGTATATATTTATAAATACACACATATAGCATATATACACACATATAGCATGTAACTGTATATATTTATAAATACACACACACACATAGCATATATACACACATATAGCATGTAACTGTATATCTTTATACATACACACACATATAGCATGTATACACACACATATAGCATGTAACTGTATATATTTATAAATACACACACACACACATATAGCATGTAATTGTATCTATTTATAAATACACACACATATATAGCATATAGCTCGCAGTGTGACAGTGAGTGCAACAGTACTGAGAAAAGGCTGAGAAAGAGCTTTTAATAATGGAATACTCCTTTAATTTCTAGGCTCTCATTTTAGGTAATGAACTTGGACTTTTGACATAAATTACTGCCTAGGGACAGGTGCTAAATGGTGGAGCTGTAAGTGGTGGAGCTGTTTTTGCTGCACTGTACAGAGATCTGCATTTGGATTTCTAAGTTATTTGGTGTTACATAAAATGCCTGGTGATGTAGCCACAAATGTTAGGAGGCTACCTAGGTTTGTTATTGTTCCCTGTACGATTCTTGTTGGTATTTTAGTGCATATCATAGCAGTAGTACCCAGTGATTCTCTGTGAAGATGAACTGGTATTTTGAACATCATCTTGTATTAGAAAATTGTGGGGGTTTTGGTTTCTTTTGCATTGCAGGAGCTGGTGCATGTGTGCTTTTACTCTTCTCACACATGCAAGAAATTGGAGTTTCTATCCTCAAAATCCTGATGAGTGAAATGCAAGTAAGAAAAGAGAGTGTAATATTCCAAATTGTAATGCAAGTAATGGAGAGTGTGATGTTCCAAATTTCAGGTATTTGCATGCAGAATATATTCTGCATTTGTGCAATGTGAGCAGTATTCAGATGTGGCTGGACATTATCACCACAGTTCCCTGCATCCATCTTTTCTTGGAGATATCTCCCTTTTATTTTCTGCTGAAATTTTGGCTAAGTTCAACTAGGTAATTTACTTTGTGGGACCACTTTTGAGCTGGTTTCAGTGGAGAGCTGAAAGACAAACTGCATCACAGAACTTGAATGTGCTTATCTTGGCTAGTGTTTCTACTGCACAGCATGTTTGGCTAAAATATAATATATATAAAAAAAACCACACCTCCCACCCCACCAGAAGAATGATTCATTAATTTTTAAAATAAATCTAACATTTTCCTCCTGGGGGCAGAGGGGAAATAGGGCATAGAGAATATAATCTCAGAGTATTTGGTGGACTTGTTCTTGAGCTGATTTCTTTTACTCTAAGGACTGAGCAGTTTTTGGTTTTGTTCTGTAGGGAAAGGAATCAGAAAATCAGTGGAATCTCTAAACTTCAATATATTTAACAAGAGAAGGCTGACTGCACTGTACTGTTAAGCCTTTTCTGGCACATATTTGACCATAATTTAGGGACCCTGAAACTTGACAAGCTCTTCAATTTTGTCTTCTAAAGAGTGTCTTTTAGAATTATTGAAGACATTTTTTGCTGGTTACAAAGCTCATTCCAAGATCTAATAAAAATACTGTTAGTAAGAATGTTACTTTTTACAGTATTTTTATAAAAAAATTAAGGAAGAAATTGCTCTGTAAAGGCCTGTAAGTTGTTCACAGTGGAGGGAGAGTCTGAATGGGACTCAAAATTAGATTTTTCTGTTCTGCTTTTAAAAAACTTCTGAAATATACATTAACTAAATAATTGGTTCTACATTTTGAACTGAAGGTTACCTTTGTATGTTTAGGATGAAGATACATGCATACATACACATGTAGAGATCTTCAGGTGTGACGAGTCTCTTGCATTTGAGTTTTTGGAACTGTGTGCTACAGGGGAGCCTGCTATGGGAAAGAGATTTACAGGACTTATTTTACACTGCTCACAGATTTACCAGGAACATAACTGAACCCACAGGTCAGATATCTGCTGAAGAGCTTCCAGCAGTGATGATGTAGGCAGTCACCACTCATACTGACATCTGAGGAAGAGGTGATAACATGAGGAGATAAATAAAAATGATTTATTCAGATACTGAAATTTTAAACTCTTCTTAGAATGCCAGAAAGTGCATACCAGTTTTCTTTTAAAAAATATAAGTTAAATAATTTTTTTCAGGTTGGCTTCCAAAAGAAGCAAGATTTATGTTCATGCTTGGTTCCTGTTCCCTCAGTAAATTTCCAACATCTGGAATTAATTAAAAAGCCTAAGTTCTTTAGCTTTGTGAATGTTGGCAGCTGACAGGAGGAGTGGGATCTGTATTGGTGCTACCTGTGTGCAGAAGGGAAATGACCTTGCTTTTGTGCAGAGGTTGATGGCTGTGGGTGTCCAGGCTGTCTGGGCAATGTGCTCTGTTTTCTGCTGAGGAGAAGAATTGGGAAATTCTGGTACAGGTGAGTGGTTGGTAGAATTCATTAACTGGATCAGTCATAAGCAGCTTGTTTTGACTAAAGTCAGTGGAAAAAATCTGTGAAGTTTTATTATATGAGTCTGTTGTAATCTTGTGCTGGGATGCTGTCACAACATGGGAAAATGGATTGTTGTGAAATCTGTGTGTTCCATCTCATTGGAGGACTGAGGATTCATGCTCACACAGGTATGAAGCCTTGTGGGTTTTTGATGGATGTCTTCTGGGCATGTGAGCTTTCCCACTGGTTTGATTTTTTCAGGTGCTTGTGGTCCACTTGGCAGTGGAGTAGGGAGGGAACCAAATCTGGAGAGCACATGCTGCTGGCATTCACTTTGAGGACACTAGAAAATATGCCAAGGGAAAAATGGGAAACCTTGTCAGGATAAAAAGTCCTTGAAATATGGACAAGGATAAAAGGTTAAATGGTTTGCTCAGGCAGAAAAGATGGCATTTAGCTGCTGTCTTCAGGGTATTGTTAAATTGGTTAGATAATTTGCTGTAGTTAATGCTTAAATAAGTGCTTTCAGTTTGTCAGTAGAGACTTTGTGAATGCTTGTATAGCTGCACTAAACTTTTTATTTTCAGGCTGTGAGAAAAGATAAAAATACCAATAATTAATTCTACTACTTGAGGAAGAAAGGTTTTGTTAGCAGGTGACTACATGAAAGAAGAGATCTATTTGTGTGAACCTGAGCCTGTGGAAATGCTGTATAGAGGGATTCTTCCCAAAGATAAACAGTAATACCTGTTTTCATGCATTTCATTGGATTGAACATGTCAGATGGACTCTTGTTGCCATGAATGGCGTTTGCTGCTGGTGACAGGGGCTGCTGTAGAGAGTGGGAGTGTTTCTCCTCCATCAGCCACTTGGCTGTTTCACTGGTGTTAACATCCTGCATTTTGTGCTTGCTTAATGCTGGAAATCCCAAATCTTAAAGGGAAACCAGTTCTCCAGCCTAGCAACATAACATAATGCTGCCATGCTGCAAGACTGGTGTTTAATCTGCTTATCTTTAATAGTCTTCACTGCTCACACAGACCCACTTACCTCTTTAATGAGAAGAAATGTCCTGCAGTGAGGCAGCGTGTATTTTGCTTCTAGGCTTATGTCATCAGCCTGGAAGTTGAAATTGGTTAGAGCACTTTTTTATTTTCCTGCTGTCAGTTCTGCTGGTTATGGTTGCCTCTTCAGTTTCTCAAATACATTGAAAGATGGCTTTTTTTTTTTTTTTTTTTTTTTTTTTTTTTTTGTGTGTGTGTGTGTGTAAAAGGAAACCTAATTAAAACAGGCCAAGTGAAAAAATCTAATTTTGAAAAACTATCACTATTGATTGGGAGCAAATAGTACTCTTGTGTTTTCAAGGGATAAATATTAATTATCTTTGCATTCTAAATATTTGTAAATTGTGGATAGTAGTCACATAAATGACAGAAAATATTTTAGGAGTACTACATAGAAAAAGCTCTCTAAAATGTCAAGAAACATTTAAAGTCAGTTGTAAATATGTGGCAGTATTTCTCATGTGATTTATAAGTTGATCCTCTTTTATTTTGTATTAAATTGCTTTACCCAAACCATGGGTATTTATCTGACCTGTAGAAGGTATGGATTTTATCATTTTTGGGATGAAGACAGGATAAACTTTTCAGGGTTGGTGATTCTTGAATTTCTTGGAGCTACTGTTAAAAATGTGAAGTAATTTGTGGTTTAGTGTTATTCTCTGAAGGAGATGATATTAAATCTTCAGATTTTTTTTTGAAGAATTGCATATCCTAGATTTTTTGATGTGCATTCTTAGCACAACAGTGAGAGGCAAGAAACTGGATTACTTTATTCAGCAGCTTCATGAATAGCAGAGTATTTTTGCCCACCAGAGCAGTGTGCAAATGCAAATGTTTTTCTCTGAGCATCCAAGGTAGGTCAGGTATTCCCTGTAGTTTGTTTTCAATTGTGTGGATATTTTCTGAATTTTCTAATCTGTGAGTATAGTTTAGCAGGTTTTCTTTCTTTCTTTTTCTTTCTCTCTCCCTTTCTCTCTCCCTCCCTCCCTTCCTTCCTTCCTTCCTTCCTTCCTTCCTTCCTTCCTTCCTTCCTTCCTTCCTTCCTTCCTTCCTTCCTTCCTTCCTTCCTTCCTTCCTTCCTTCCTTCCTTCCTTCCTTCCTTCCTTCCTTCCTTCCTTCCTTCCTTCCTTCCTTCCTTCCTTCCTTCCTTCCTTCCTTCCTTCCTTCCTTCCTTCCTTCCTTCCTTCCTTCCTTCCTTCCTTCCTTCCTTCCTTCCTTCCTTCCTTCCTTCCTTCCTTCCTTCCTTCCTTCCTTCCTTCCTTCCTTCCTTCCTTCCTTCCTTCCTTCCTTCCTTCCTTCCTTCCTTCCTTCCTTCCTTCCTTCCTTCCTTCCTTCCTTCCTTCCTTCCTTCCTTCCTCCCTCCCTCCCTCCCTCCCTCCCTCCCTCCCTCCCTCCCTTCCTTCCCTCCCTCCCTTCCTTCCGTTTTTTTTTCCCCTTTTTTAACTTTATGTTCAAAGTTTGCTTAATCTTTCAGTAATTGAAGACATGGGGTTGGCTTTGGTGGAGGTGGACTTAAAGTTTTGCTCAGTGAATGTTCATGTTTCTAGTTGTTAAAGGCTTTTCTTAGTTGTGTGACTTGTGGCCTGGCTATCAATGACATTCAAAAGAATTGCTAAACAAAATAAAAGCCACCTAAATTCACACAGTCAATTCAAGTGGTATGGTTTGTTAGACTAGGTTTAATGTACACAGGTATGCTTTAGAAATACGAATTTTCACTTTACTCTTATCTCGTAAAAACATTGGGTTTGTACTGTAAATAATGCAGCAGAGTTCCTTAAACTTGGCTTACGAGCTTTGAAATTATCATCTCCATTTAAAGATTTGCTATGAATCACACCTTGTAGTTTTGTGATTCAGAGTTAGAAGTCTATTCCATGTTAGAAAGCTAATTTCAGCTTGAATTCAATTATTGTATACTATAGTAGAAATATGTAATACATGACATTTTACACAGATGCTTGTCTATTATTAGACCTTGAAGTTTCTCTTCTTTTGTTTCAAGGATCAAAAATGAGATCCAGTAAAAGTATTCAGTTGTTTCAGATTTTGATGGTTTTTATTCTAACATTCAGCTTTACTGTCCATAACTGTTCTCCAATATCAATTTTATTGATATGTGTGGAGGTAACAAGGCCCTTTTTTCCATGCATCCTGACATGTTGTCTGCTCTGAGGCTTTGGGTGAGGTGCTGTACTGCAGGCATGTCATAATATAGTGAATTAAGGGTTCAACTCTTCCACGTTCTATGCAGAATGTTTCCTGATAGATGTCATTGCTGTCTTTTGAATGAATTTCTTATTTCTTAAATAGATAATTGCATTTATGATTTTGTATTGTTTCTTTTTAGAGATGAGATCTATATATATATATATCTTTGAAATCTGGGCTTTCAAGTTACCAGCACATCATCTATGAATACATTCTCTGGGTGGTTCAGCTTTATTTTTACCTGGTCAAATCTATAAATAAATCTATAAATGACTCATTTTGCTAATAGCAATGCTCCCTTTAAATCAAATTGTTGAAACACAACAGATGCTTTTGTAGCCAAAGATTTCTCTTTTCAAAATGCTCTTGGATATTAGTGTGATAAAATCATGTTTGGAATGAGGATGAATATAAATATTACCTATTGTATGGCACAGCTTAAACAACTGTAACCTGATATAATTACTTTTAAATTACTTTCCTCAAAAGATGAAAATATTAATTGCCTCTGACATTTATCACTTGTTTTACATCAGCATAGGCTAATAAATGTCACTTGTACTGCCAGCCAAGAAAAAGACATGATATCACTGGGGTAGGTTGGTGTATTCTGTGAAAAAGGCTCTTTCTGCTCCACTGGTCCATGAGCTGTGCTCGTTCATGCTGGGGATGACTCCAGGCTGCAGTGGGCTGAAATGGAGCAAGCCAAGCCCATGGCCATCACTTCCCAGCAATTCTGTGGCCATGAGAGTGTTTCTAAATGCTCCCAGTATTACACTGTTCTTTTCCCTTAGGTGTGTGTAGTGATCTCCTTTTAAAAACATGCCTTGTTGGCTTTATTTTTCATAATTATAGTGAACAATTTGACTAAGGAGGAAGAATGTGTGCTGGGTGGAAGAGAGATCCCTGGGGGGGGGCTAATTGTGAGGTGCCTGTTGGGAGGCAATTAGGATCTTAAGAAACCTAAGCAATGGGGATAAATTCAAAGGCTGGAGGAATGGATTGTGATGAGCTGTGGGCAAGAAAAAAATTGGAGGTGACTTAAACAGGGACGTGAGTGATTCTGTATTTGAGATTGATTTCAGATTGCAAAGGCTGTGGGCTGAGAGTTTATTCTCTCTAATGGTCCCCAGTCATTTACTGTTTGTTTTTCTGGCTTTTATCTTTTCTTCTTTCAAATGTGAATGTCAGGCAGTTTCCTGTTCTGAACTTGTTGACTGTTTTGGTAGTGCCTACCTTAACACTCTGTGGACCAAATTTCAACCTGGCAGTTCTGTTGGACTTTGTCTCAAAACATTTATTTATGAAATAGCACCCAAAACTTCTTGTACTGAAATGGCAAACATTGAAGTTTTAAACAATTTTATTATCTGGGATAGCTCTGCTGTGTGGTGACTGCCTGCTTGTATATTTTGAGAGTTTGACAGTGCCGAGCTAAAATTTTTCTTCCAAAGTGGCTACCATGAAGAAAATCCCTCAGGGACATGAGACTACTGTAGACCTTCAGAAAGCAATGTTGTGCTTGATTAAGTTTAGACAGATGATGGAGTGATGTAGTAAAATCATTTTTGTTAAGGCATAATACAACATAGAATCCAATGTAGTACCATTGGGACTGATAAAAATGAAATACTAAAGAAAAACCATGCCCTTACATACAGCTTTCAGCAGCAGATGCAATAGGTGTAATTTAGTTGTGTAGTGCTGGGAACATAATATTGATTTACCATGAATCAAGAGAAATAGCCTGTACCTTGGCTGGCTGTATGGATTGCAGCAATCTTGGGGAAACCTGTTACCTAAAAACTGTGCTGTAACAGAATCCCTTCTTTTTTATAGCAGTGGGGAGGTGATTATAGCCAGGTGAAAAATCCAGTTACATGTCTAAATGGGGGGGTGAGAGGTCCTTATGTGCTGTTGCTGGGAATTACCAATTTTCCATGTACTCAACTCCCACTTCTTGAAAAGAACAATTTCTTGAAAGCAATCCCTTGCATAACTTGCATAGAATTGAAGGCTGGGGAATGAGAGGTGTTTGGGGTAGATCTTGCTTTGCATTACTCTCACAAATAACTTCATCTTTTTGTGTAGCATTTGTGTACCACAAGATAATGATATTTTTTCTCTGTTTAAAAAAACACCAAGCAAAATAGCATTTGAGGTAAAGTTGCAGTGATTTCAAAGAAGGTCAGTCTGGTCACTGTGACATGTAAGTTCTTTCTGAGAGGCAGTAGTTCTCTTGATCTTTAATAAGAGAATTACTGGATGAAGTGATTACTGTTTGTATTTTTTGGCAGACAATATAATGCTACCTAAGGGTTTTACTAACTTCACCTTTCAACCAGAAACAGCTGTATTATCTTATTGTTTGAGAGATTGGTGTATGGCTTTCATTCATTTACCCCTTAATCCTCAGGTGACCTAGTTTATCCTGAAGTGAGATGGCTTTAAATACCCTTGACATAGACCCTGATATTTGAAACAAAGCACTCCAGTATTGGTGTCTTGGGTCTCTTTTTGTGCTCATGACTGATACCAGGTGAAAGTGAGTGTTTCAAGAAACAACCATTTATTTTTATTTTGGTTTTGGACTCTAAAAAATTCTCTGTTGCAGGTAAATGAAAACCTTGTCACAAGAGGGCTTCGCCTCCCCTCGTTATTCCTCATTTATCCTTTCGCCAGACTCCAGTTGTTCCACAGGTGAAGTCAGACAGAACTGTGCATAATGTATCATGGAGCTCAAAAGGAGGTTTTATACTTAAGTTCCTTCTATTTTCTGAAAACTTTGGTGTTTAACAACCATAATTTCAATATTCTCTGCTTTTCTTTCAGGAAGTGAGCTTGATTAGAGGGCTGCTGAATTAACGCCAGCAGGGTGCATTGTGCAAATGAAACTTGACCCCTTTAGAGCAGAAGGGATGTTTTAAATGGAATGGTTGCCTTTTTTCCCCTAGCTGGCAACCTCAGTTTCTCCCTGAGTATTCTTGGTGAAGAATTAGTGCTTCTAAACTCCTGGAAGGCAGATTTCAGATAGCATTAAAATTATTCCTGTTGGTATTTCAAGAGCCCCCCTGCTCTCTTGGAAAAGAACCAAAACAAAACCCAAAAAATCAAACCAGCAAGATACTTAGCTGTAGAAATAAAAAGAGGCCACCTTTGTACCTGGGCTGGGGTTTTGGGTCTTTGCTGAAGGTTCTTATAGGAATGGTTGATTTGACTTTTGTTAATTTTATAAAAAAAGAAATGAACAAATGCTGTTTGTTTTCAGGAACCAGTAAAAGTCATAAATTTACATTGGTCTCGTGTGGAACAATTTTTGGTTAGGATGGGCAAGGATGGGTGAACCAAATGTATGTGAAAGCTGCAAGCACTCAGAGAGTTTGGGATATTGACTTATTTCTGATAGAAAAAAAATGGAATTCCTCCTTAATATTTGTGTAACAAGCAGGTTTAGGGAGTATATTATGCTACATAAAGGCAGGGGCAAAAAACCTCTGCCACTTTCCATCTTGGATGTGTGCCAATTTTTAAAAAGCAAAAACTAGAACAAAATCCTATTATTAGTGTAACAGATCATGATTGATAGTTGTTATGGCTAGAAATTGGTTTTAAGCACTGTATTTTGGAACAGCTTGAGTGATATTATAGGCTTTTACTTAACATGCCTCTCTTAAAATCTTGTTTCTGCTCTCAGTCTTTCAACCATGCAAAGAGATATATTTGGACAAGATGTCTATTTTATATCTGTTTGAAATAACATTCACTTTACTGTTCAATAATCAGCCCTCTTTTTTTCCCTTTGAATCTACCATTTGTTATTTGTGTAGTTCTAAACTGCTTCATAGCAACCAGAAAACCATAATGAAACAGAAAAACTGATGATGAAAACAAAAAAATTTTGTAAATATTTTTTAAGTTGTGGTAAAAAAACTGTATATAATTCCTTGAATAAAGATTTTTCCAAACTAAGGGCATCTTGAAGATTTATGCTTAGAAAATGTAATCAAAGGAATCAAAGTAGCTGTAAAGATCATAAAATGAGAGCAGTAAGGTAAACATTCATAGCATTTGAGCGTGATATCAGTTTTTAAAGGGTTTAAGTAAAAGTTGAAGGAAATATTTTTTAATTTAAAATGAGGTAATGTGAGAAAAAGGAAGTTAAAATAGATGTTGCACTCAGAGTTGTGGCCAATGGCTTGATGTGCAAGTGGAGACCAGTGGGTTTCCTCAGGGGTTGGTATTGGGGTAACAGCTTGGTTGTGATGATGGATTGAGGGCACCCTCAGCAAGTTTGCTGGTGCCCCACGCTGAGTGCAGTGGGTGTCACACTGGAGGGCAGCGATGCCATCCACAGGGACCTGGACATGTGAATTTTTATGCACAATGTTCATTCTTGTTACAGTGAAATGAGTTCTTGAGTCAGTGACAGGTAAACTGAGCAGTTTGAAATCCAAAGTAAAAAGAGATACCTGTTAAACTGCTAAGAATTGTTTGCCTTTGTAAATTAAACAGAAATCAAAGTCAGGGAAACAAAAATGAAGAAGTGGGAACTCTAGATTTAACAGTGTAAGATGCTTAGAGGTTATTCACCATAGCTGCTGTGAAATAAGCTGGTAGGTTATTGAATTGTTGTATTTGGAAAAAATTACTTTAGAAATAACACATCAACTTCTAAGGTCAGACAGGATAAACCAAATATTTTTGAAATCGATTTATCAAGTAACTGTCAAGTTCTTAGGGGAAAATGCAGAGTTAAAAAGAATAGAAACCTCATAGGTGGAAACCAACAAAATGCTATATCCAAATAATTGAATGAGTTTCCATTAGAGGAGTACTGTCTGAAAATATGCTTCTTGTGTTTTAATTGCCCTGTCAGAGAAGATGAGCTCGTTGTTTCCCATATTAAAATCCATGTTGGGTCCTGTAAGTGATTCCATACATCATCTATGTGTATTATGTTTTACTAAACATCTGAGTTAGTTTCAAATTTGTGTTATGGACAAAAGGTTGCAGTAAATGTTGAATCTGATCATATGGTATACTGTCTTTTGAACATTTCTGGAAGCAAATCTTATTTTGCTGCTTTAATATGTTTGAAGTCCAAATTAATCTTACACCTAGATTAGCATTACTGGGATGTGATAATGGATTAAGTGCTGATCTTTTCTGCCCCCTGTTTCATCAGCTGCTTTCTTCTGCAGGAGTGGTAATTGCTTTGGAATGGAAATCTTCAAATAGTATTTCAGTTGATAAAGATTTGTGCAATATCCATGCAGATATTCTTTTGCATTAAAAAGGATTTTTCTACTATTTATTTTGACACATGTTAAATAGTGTAAGAGATATCAAAATGTGAATCATAATTCCTTAAAGAACTCATGTAATAGCTGTATGAGTCGTCTTGCAGAAATAAAAAATCATAACATGGAGATCAGCTCATGAAAACCTTCAAGTAAAAATATGAGTATCAAATAAGAAATAGAGCACTTATCCTACAAAATACCTAATGCCACAGGACTGACAACACACAAAGTAGAACTGTGATAAGGAGGCAATGTGCAGTATTAGCTCCACGGGAAAAATACAAACGTTAGTACTAACAGTACAAGAAAACTGCTAATGTTACTAATGTGAATAAGAATTTTATGTAAGTATAATATCCTGTGTTTTGATACAGGTAAAAATTCATCTGTACTAGTTTGATCTCGACCATTAAAAGACAAAGCTGTCAATCTGATGGAGTTTCAAATTGAAACATAATATAATTCCAATTTTGGAGTCCAAACAGAAACACAAGGCAGCTTTCAACTTCAGATGAATTCACCAGGGCAGGCAAGTGTTAAGAAGGTTAATTAAGCTAATGTAAGTAAGGCTTTTAATGGACTTGCAGGTGTGCACGTGGCCACCTATTGCATCTGACTGAGATGGAGCAGCTTTGTGTCCTGTCCTTAACTGGTGGTGCTCATTTGACCACGGCCCAGTTTGCAGACAGTTTGAGAATTAACTGAGAAATAAGACCATTTATGCTGTTCCTCAAGGACAGTCTTGAAACTATGGGGAAAAACTCAATTGCAATATTTAAGGGCAGCCAATATGCTGCCTGCTGAGGTTGCAATAGGAACTCCAGGTTGCAGGGAGGAGATTAAAACTTCACTAACAGTGAAATATTAAATATGATCACTTGCTAAAAACAACTTGAACTTTCAACAGAGAAAAGGCATAATTTTAATTGATTTTAATTGATTTTAATTGATTTTTGGACATGGGAGGTTGTGTTCTGATGCACAAGACATAATAACAAGCGAATGCTTAAAGAAAAGCAGGACAGCTCCCATTGTCCCCTGATGCTGGACAAAGTAGAACTTTCTCCTGAGTACATAGAATTACAATTTTAATTTTTACATGTAATACAAGATGCTGATGCATTAACAACACTGCCAGCAATCAGAGTTAAATCTGAAATAATCCTTTCTCAGTTAAGAAAGATTGCATCTTCATCTCCAGAAGCTGTTCAGGAGAGACCTGTCGCTCTCCTCCTGTGGCAGCATCAATGGTGGAGTTTAATCAACCAGTGTATTTCCAAAGTCCATATCATAAGTGTGCAATATGAAATTTAATAACCAAGTCAAAATTCAAGTAGATATTTTCGCTGGTTAACATAAAGGTGCTAATTCTTTTTTCAATGGTGAAAACATCAGTGATTAGAGATGCAAAAACCTGAAATAACAGCTCATAATAGTTGCAGGTGGAATGGCAGTCAAATGACAGAGCCTTTGGATCTTGGTAGCTCTTCCTCCTCCTGGAAAAAATCCTGATCCACAGTGTCTTCAGGAGTTTGATTTCTGCTCCTGGAGTGCATCCTCTTGTGAAAAGATGTGGTGATTTAGCTCCATCCATCCCAAATGACACATTTGTGGCATAATAAGTATTTCAGCTGGGACTTCTATGTAGCAGCAGCAGATGGATCCTTCTGTAGTCCTCATTTGCTGGAAATTTGGGCTGAGAGTCTTGCAGCAAATCCCTCAGAAGTAAACAGTAGCGCAGTAGAATAATAGAGTGAAGTAAAAAGCCAAAAAGGTTGATTGTACTAAAGAGGATTCACTGAAGGTGGGCCATAAAACAAACAAAAAAGTGCTCCCACAGAAAATGGCAATGGCAGCCGTAAAATCAGATAGTAAAGGAATCCTACCATGAAGACAAAAAAGCAAAAAACAATTAAGCTCCCCCAGAGAATCAAACTAACCAGAAAACAAAAAGCAAACAGGCTTAGGACAGGGAGACACAGGCATATAGCAGCAGCCATGTTGCCACTAAAAAAATCCTGGGCTTAAGCAGATTAGGAAAATTCCTCTTGCCCTAAGCTCTCACAGTTTGCCTGCTATATATATTGTAGGCTGTTTTGAATGCCTCCATAAATTGCACATCTAGAAAATGCATTCCAGAAACCTGTGGCTTTCAAGCCTTTTGTTTTCCAAAGAAGTTAGTTGTAAAAGAAGCTATTGGAAATAATACTGTAATCTGTGGTGCATAGGAACAAAATTTGCTCTTGTGGTGACTTTGAAATTTGTACATACACAAATGAAAATGTGTGAGCTTTCCATTTATCCCAGGAAAACAGAATTTCTTTGTGTCTGTGTATTCATAGAAATTGTGTGTATCTATGAAATAATGTACATACATTGTCCAGCTGTATCTCTTCAGGACCACAGAGAATTTAAGCATTTCATTACTATTGTTTTACAAACGTTCTGAAAATCAGAAAATTTTCATTTCCATTTTGAGCACATACCTATTTGTATGCATCATTTCTTGTGCCAGCATTGTCCTTTGTTCTGAGTAGCTTTCCTTCTGTGGGGATTCTTCCCTCAATTAATCCTCGAGACTGTCCTCACTGCAGCCAAAGACTTCTTTTGCAGGAATGATGACTGCCAGAATTTGAATATTCATTTTAGATAAACTGGAGGCACTCCTTGCTGAGCTGTGGAAGGCACTGCTGTCACACTGCAGGTGTTTGAAGATACCTCTCCTCCTTTGGCTAGAAAGACATTTCCTTTCTTATGAAAACTTGTTTGATGTAGATTGGAGGGTTTTTTTAGTTTTAGGCTGAAGTATGTATTCCATAGGAAAAGGAATTTCAAGAATAGTAGCAAGCTGTCTTGGCCAGGAGTCTGGGATTTTTCTTTGTGAATGACATGCCCAGAACCAGACATGGCATCATAGCTGCCGATGTGCTTCTGATTGAGCTAATGCCATTATAATAATTTCCATATTATGTTCCATCTTGATGCTGCCTGTTTGCCTTTTATTCCCCAATTACAGCTGTCTATTCCCCAATTACAGCTGTCCACTGTCCTCACAGTTTGTCCTCTGTCCTTTTTCAAATTAGTGCTAGTTTGGCTGTGTGTGGGTGTGTGAGTATCCTGGTTCTCGCCTTGTGCTGATCACTCACCTGATAAATTCCTCACACTGCCAGGATTTACAGGAAATCCATCTTTGGTTCTGTGCAGTATCTGCTATTGCAGTGTATGCTGGAATTAAGTTAGGAAAACTCAATCTAAATGGAAAACTCAAACTTCTGTCTAACATTTTGCTGTAACAAAATAACAACACACTTTTGAACTTCTGTGTTGGCTGTTTTGGGGTTTTTTTTAGTTCTCTATGTAAGATTTCTGATGCACCTACAACATTAGCAACTTTTTAACCTGATCATCTAGGATACTGAGAATACTTAACCTATTCAGAGATGCAGGAGTGAAAGTAAAAGAAATTTCTGATTTGTATGTAGAACAGGGGACAACAAAAAGGTTGGCTGTCATCAGCAAAGAGAGAATGTGTCAAGTCAATATTTAAGAAGAAGATCATAAACTGAACTTGCTTTTGGATAGATCTCACCTATTTCTAATTTACATAATAAGAGTAGACTGGGAAAAGAGTAAGTTTAATTGCTACTTAAAGGAGAAGCTTAATTAGCATCAGGTTCCAGTATCTGACACATTGTTAAATATAAGATACAGGTAAAAACCTGGTGTCCAAGTGAAGGGTTCTTCAGTTTTTGCAGAGAATGCAGACCATATGATGGAGCAGGTCTTGTGTGTTCATGTGTGTGGTTCAGGGAGCTCTCAGCACTAAGAGCCCAGGTTTGCTCTTAAAGTAACTCAGTAGGCTCAGAGGTGAGACCTGCAGCACACCACAGGGACACCCCTCTGCAGTGACCTTGTGGATGGGATCCACCTCCCAGACTGTGTTACTGCAGCCTTCTGTACTGAGGAGGCTCCTGCAGCACAGATGATGTCCCCAAGGACAGGGGAAGCTGATTGTGATAGTGGGTGATTCTGTGAATAAATGCAGTTAACTGGGTTTCTGTGTGGGAGGTTCAAGAAGTGATGCTTAACTTGAGGTTGCCAAGTGGGCCATTGAAAGATGAGATTTCTTTGCTAACATTCTCTGTAATACCTGGCAGTTCTATGGTGACAATCTGTAGACAAGAGATGAGCAGCCCATGTGTGTGGACAACATAAGAGAGTAAAAAGAAGGAATTAGGTGTGATGGGAGCTGATCAACTCTTTGGGACCAAAGGCTTCTGCCCAGGAGGAACACAGCACCCCGGTCAAAACAGAATTGTGGTGTGGGTACTAAAAAGCGATGTAGAAGGCTGAGGACAAACCCAAAACAGCACCTCTTTTTGGAGTTCAGCCTTCTGTTATGCTGGTGAAGCACTGGCCCAGACTGAAAACTTCCACTGCTGTGAGTTGTTCTAACTTTGCAGCTTCCCTGATCTTATTTAATGTTTCATGATTGTTGCCATTGCCTTGAACTGAGAATTGGTAGCACAGCCATGGAGCTGCATTTTTGGCTGTTACAGGCTGGGTTTCCTATCCAGACAGATCCTGTGATGCATTTCTTCTGTAATATTTCTATTCTGGTAAATTTAATCTGCAGAGTATCTTCCCTGCTCCCACAGCTTAATCTATCAATCCTGATAAGTAATTACTGACAACACTATCCCGTAGATTATCCTCCTGTGGGCAGGTGTGTGGGATTCCTGTTACAGGGGGTGGCTGTTTGATGCCAAATATACTTTTGTTTTATTTTTCAGGCTTCTAGAATTGATGTAGAAGCATTTGTAAGTTCTACTTTGCTTTATGCCTAGTATTGCACATGGTAGCCCCCTGGCATTGTAGACAGATTCATTTCCCTTTCCTGTACCTTGCTATTATATTGTTTATTTGCCTGTTGGTTTTTTGAGCCCTTTTTCTACTCTCTGCCTTCCCCAGGCTTCAGAGACTTATTTGCTTTGATAGGAATACCTGAATCTGTGAAGCAAAAACCTTCTAGGCATGAAGGAAGCCATAGATGGAGGTTTTCAGACACTACAATGAACCTGATTACCCACCTTTTCCATTGAAATGGATGGGTATTTGTGTAGGGAGGTTCCAATATTGTTTTGAAAATACTGGTTTTTGGGTTAGTCATTTGCTTTAATAGTTTCTAGGTCTGAACAGGCAGTGGAATGCTATTTAAGTACACTGAAATTAGGAAAACTTGAAGTATTAAGATTGAGAATAACGTTTTACTCTCCTCAGTATGGTAATTCTTTCGAGTTTGTATAAAAGTAGAGATTCTGCTTCCTAGAACCAGTATGCATTTAAATGCTCTATGTCCATTTGCATTTAATGTTAAACTTTGGTAGAGAGGCTATAAATATTCAATTAGAATAAAATGAAAATGGGAAAATGAAAAGAATATTTTATTAATCTATAATGTCTATTGATTTTTAAATAAGTAGGCATAATGTCTATTGATTTTATTTTTTTAAGCAGGCTGTACATCGCAATTTAAGCACTCTGGACATAAATGCTGGGCAGCTTCTTAGAGCTTCAAGTGGGGGAGGGAATATGACTTACCTTCATCTGAAAAATAACCCAACACCATATTAACAAAGCAATGGACCTTCCCAGGGGCTCACCTAGTAAGAGACCAGGCTCACTGCATCGGAAAAACTGCTTTTAAATATTTTTGTTGCCCAATCTCTGGTAGTTCTTGTGTCCAGGTGAGCTATCCTAGGATTTTTCTTATGTAAATACTAATCTGACTTTTAAATTTGTTTCTAAAATAAATACTTCTATGAAAGTAAGTGATGGGCAGAAAATCAATATTCATTATTTAAGAAGCTACTGTGGAAATTAAAAACAGAGAAAATAAAGTGGTACCTGTGACACACCTTTTTTTAAATCATGTAAGTAAGAAAAGATAATTTGAGATGTTAAGTCTAAATTGTCACTTAGCACATGTGTAAATCTTAACTGGGTTTGTTTTGGGTGTATGTGTGTTAGAGAAATTCCCCTATAGCCAATCATCTGTAATCCTTGACTACATGGTGGGTTTGCTTTCTGGGGTTAAAATTCTGAACTCAACAAGTATGAAGTCTGCATTAAAAATAAATCTTTAAATCTCCAAGGCTTCTTTCCTCCTAAGTAAACTGAAATGCTTAAAATACAGTGGTGAATTTGGAGCAACGTTTCAACTCCAAGAATAGGATTTAAATGGGAATCACCATCTTGCCTTTTCTTTGCTGTGTTTTTACTTTGTGAGGAACAGAAGAGAGAAATATGTTAAAAGAACTTTGAGACTGTTGCAATCAGACCACAATGGACCAATTTTATCAGTTTCTGAACTGTTTTATTGAAATGAAAATTAACAGTTATCACAGAATTTAAATTTGGAGGAGAATTAATGAAATTAATTCCATTTTTGTGTATGCACAGAATGATTTTGCAGCATCACTTTAATGCTTTCACTAATCCTTTGTTCTGGCTGCTGAAGTTGCACTTCTGTTGCACCAGTACAGCTTGTGGTAGCACTGCCTGAGAAAAAACATTGTGGAAATAGGGATTAAGGAGTTAAACATCTCAGGGAAATAAACCAAGAATTTTCTTGATGAAGAAGATAACTTATCATAGCAAGGAGCATGGGTAGATGGTTGCTGCCAGGAAATGAAACCTTGAGTCATTCTTTGAAAGATATTTAGGTTAGTTCTTCACAGATGGTCACTAAACTTCCATCTTTTTCGTTATTTCTTTCCAGTTTGGTCCCTTTCAAACAAAAATGTAACAAGTTCGGTGAAAAATCTCATGAGGTTTTTTCTTTTCATAGTTATCATCGTAAGAATTGTTTTATTGTCCACAGCAAACATTCTTTGTATACCAACTCCTGTAATGCACATAATAGCACATCAAAATTGTACCTTCTACTCTGAAAAAAACCTGGTGAGTTGGAGCTGATTGTTAGTGAGGTGGGATAGACAAAAGAAAATTACAGCAAAACTTCAAAAGCAACAGTGGGAAAGCTTGTGCAGAGGTATAGCCCTGGTTTTCAGGTGCTCACACTACTTTTGTACTTAAATGTTTTGAAGCTTTTTGCCTGTTAGATAGTTTGCAGTTTCCATGCTGCTTTTTCTTTTCAGTATGAGTAGCTTTTTTTTTTTTGGTAGCTTTTATGAAATATGTATCAGAGGAGCAGGGACTTTGGTTCTGGTATTCGAGTTCTCCTATAGTACATTACAGACATCGAGTTAAAAACATTGTATTAAAGACTTTTTGGCTCCCCAGAAGCTATTCTGAACTGAATGCTTTAATCATGCATTGAATTCAACCTGAAAGTGTGAACAAGGCCATTGATTAGACTTGCAGTTTTGAGACCTGTCAAGTTGAGGAAAAGCCCCTTCCCAAATCCTCTTTGAAGAAAGAGGCTGTTCAGTGACAATTGGTGATGAATTTTCAGGTCTTGCGAAGTCTTTGGAAATTTTTTCTGTGCCCATAAATGCAAACAGGAATATACATTAAAACTTGGCTTTGAAGCTAACAGCTGACTTAAAAAAACCCCTTGCAGTTCCTTCTAAAAGGAATAGAGGATGAAGAGGAATGTACAAAAAAGAAATTACAGTGCAGCAGGTCCTGATACCTGCAAGGCTTTTCCTGGTGATGAAGTCAGTGCTTGTTCTAATTTGAAGTATGCTAAAGGACAGAAGGCAGAAGTTTTAGGTATTGATTAATATCCTTTGTCTTGATATATTTTCAAGAGAGTCCATATTTATAATTTAAATGCAACAGAAAGAGAATCCTAGCCAGAGCATGTCCTTGTAATAGAATCAGCTGTTTCTGTCAGTCCATTACAGAGCACACTAATCGCCCATCAGAACTAAAAGTCATTAGGCACAGTCTGCACTTTCTCAAATCTATGCTTTGGGACTGAGTGCCTGTATTTTACCACTGCTTTAATTGGGGATGAATTTTCCTTTACTCTGAAACAGATCTCTTGGCACTGAGTAAACCTGAATTATCCAACTATATTAAATGCAGGGTTGTTCATAAATAAATCTGTAAAAGATGCTTAGATGTATCCCTTGTTTTTTCATAGGAGAAATCTGAGTGATCTCAAAACTTTAGTTCTCTTGTCATTTGCAGAATTTACGATATACCTGAAGGACAGGGCTGGATGTGGTTATTTAAAAATATGTCCAGAGATGAGGTTGGGCAATTCTATGGTTCCCAGCTCACCCATCTTTCATTTTGAAAGCAATAAATGCTGCTTTTGTGAGATATGTTCAGTCTCTTCTAAGGCTGAAGTTTGTCTTACCTACAGCAGTAGAAAACTTTCCTCACATCGAGTTTGGTCTGTAAATTAATGCTAGCTTTGGCCTAGCACCACTTTGCAGTTTCCCATTTTATATTCCACCTTAGAGCATTGTTGCACTGTTGAAACCTGGAAGTTAATATAAGATTGTCATTTTAAAATTAAAGTTCAATTGCTGATTATTACAATTCTGTCTCACCAAAATTGAGAGGACCATTTAATTACTTTTTTCTAATATATTGCTTTTGTCTTGATGATTAATTTAAATATGCCTAACAGAAAAAAAAAATCCAAACAACTTGTTTGAAAGTATGTGCTAAAGATGATAGAAAAGCATGTTCCAATTTAATGTTTGATTTTTTTTTTTTCAGATCTAATAATAAAAAGTTGTGGTATAAAGGCTTTGTATTATAACTGAAATGAGTCATGCTAGTGTGTAACCACCTTATACATCCAGGGGGTAAATATCTCTTCCTATACACATAATATGTGTAAATGTCAAATATCTGTGGCTTTTGCTTTTGGTGTAAAAAAGTATTTATTTTTGGGGAATGAAGCAACAGAGCCCTTTCTTTCATCACTTTTGTCAAGGGTTTATGTTCCAGTGTGGAGCCCAGCAGGCACGAGCATATCAGAGACTATTGACTTTTGAGGGCAGAAAGAGAAGTTAAAATTCTCTTGTTTGCTTACAAAGGTGTAAATACTGTCTGGCTCTGATTATTCCAAATTTTCACATGGTGCTCAGCATGTGCTTTTCTTCATTAAGTGGATGATGGCCTGTAACTATTCCTTTGCAGAAAATGATCAGAGCACCCTGTCTGTCCCTCCTTCCGTGTTTTTGTGAGAAGCAGTGATTTGAGAGGGGTAGGCTGAAGTGCCTCATGTAGCTTAGCTAAGCAATGGAAAATTACATCTGCTTGTTCTGTAAATAATGTCCAGTCAGAGCAGATGTAATTAACTACTGAACTTAATGGATGCTGCATGAGGTTACAGATGCTATCAGTCATAAACTAGATGAAGGCCAGGGAGCTTTATTTGCTTGGAATTCCTTTTAGGACTAATTACTAAATATCTTTAAAATTGATTGCTTATGCTTTCAATTTCTGAGAGTGTTTTCCCATATCTGTGTGGAATGGGCTTGATGCAGCTTTAAGGAAGGATGGGAGACACCTTTATTGTTGAGGCTTTTTGAGGAACTAAAAGGTTTTTCTTGCCTGGAACTTTCTCCCAGAGCTTTACTATTAGGAAGCCTGGTGTTATTTTAGGGCTGGCCGAGCTGTCCAGCTGTCTGGCAACACTCACCTGACACATTTTTCTTTTTGTCTAAATTAATTGAGAAATAGACAAGTGTAAAGATAAAACTCTGTTGCTGTGTCACAAATCTTTGCCTAACATTGACAAAGCAATTGGGGATGTGGGGAGTGCCTCTCAAAAAAACCCCACCAATTTTAATTTCTGCCTTTTTGCTTTCAAACCCTTTATAACTGGGGTTATAAAACCTTTATAACTGTGAGAAACCAGCCTGACAGATTTTGGACTGGTGGGAGGGACCTGCTGCTGATGTTAACACTGAACTGATCATGTACCTTTTGTTGCTTCAGTTATGGTATTGAAGAAAGTCCAATTTATTTTAATATAATATCAATATACTTCAATATAATTTAGGGGGTAACTTGGTTTTTGTTTATGGTCTGTATTAACAGTGCACTGAATGGATATGAGCTGGTGAGCCAGGCCTGGAGTTTTCATGAGATATACTCATTGTTTTATATAATTTTAATGTAGGATAAACCAGGAAGGTTCTGAACTCATCAAAATTTTGTTGGACTTGGTTGTTCTGTTTTGAGGGATATTTAAAGAGTTTTATGCATCAAACTGATTGTCAGGTAGCCTTGATGACAGTTAATTTGTCTGGAAACAACCTTTTAAGGAGTAGATGTGTGTATAGTAGAAATGTCAACTGACTTAATCACAGATTAATATTAGTATGAGCCTACAAGGGAGAGAATAAAACTGGATTTGTTTATTTGTAATGCTCTTGGCATTTTTAGCAGCTGGGACTGTTTCCTTGTGACCACTGCATGCCCAGTCTTGAAGGAATTTTTGGTGCAAGTCAAGACAGAGTCATTTTAAGAGTGGATTCTAACAATAGCATTGCAGCTGCAGTCCTGTAGGGCTCTGAGATGAGACTCTGCCCTGCATTTTCTAAAATTTTGCAGAATGTGACCTTTTGACTTAAATTTCTAAAACTGGCGCCGTCTGGCAAAACCAAACAGAATTTTGAACAGTTACTCCCATTATTTGGGATGACTGTTCAGTGCTGGACAGGCTCTTTCACACATCAGGAATCTGCTTCATGGCCTTGTAAAACTAGAATTAAGTAATGAGAAAGATTAATGAGCTGTCTAAGCTGTGTGCTTTATTACTCTCAATATTCCTTCGCCTTTCGGCTAATATATGCAAAAAAAATATAAGGAAGATTTGGAGCATTTATTACAATTGTTATTTCTCAGGTTTTAAAGTATAACCTTTTATTTACAGAGGACTACCATGTGTCTTACTTTTTATTTTGTTGCTACTCACACACATTTTGGGTTACTGCTATTGTTTAATTTGGGGAATAAGTTATCATAATGGCCTTCTAGAGCTACTGCTATTGCAATTTATGGATTTTCTGTTAGGAGAGTAAATTCATAGGTTTTCTTTTTGCTCTGCTGTTTTTTTCTATGCTTCTGCATCACATCTAGGGCCCTGGGTTGCAAAATCCAAGCTGTAATATTTAAATTGATTTTTTCCTGCTACTGAAATTGCACCTTAAAAACATTGTCTCCTATGCACTCTGTTAGAGTAACTTTGGCAAGTGTACTTGAAGAGGGCTGCTTCTGTGGTTGGTTTTATTTTTTTAGACTTGAGGAAAACAATCATGTTAATAGTAAGTTCGTTTGCTGATGTCATTGAACAACTGAGTTACTGTATCCCTGATATTGTTGTCAGGGTTCTTAGAGGTTGTCTTAATTTTCAGAAACCACTCTCTGTTTAACCACAGCCGAAAAGCTTGGGATCAAATATAAAACTAAGAATTGTCTTTACTATGGGAAGAAGGAGACTTCTGCTTGACTGAGGGCATGGAATCGGAGTGACCCTGTGCTCCTGGTCCTGAGAAACTGAGACAGGAATGAGTGCTGTGGAGGAAATGGGAGCTGGGGGACTGCAAGTCACTCCTTGTGTGGATGCCACCCTGCCCTGGGCGGAGGTGCCCAGTGAGCTGTGGCAGCTGTGGACAAGCTGTGGCTTTTCCTGGGGCTGGGCAGCTCTGCCTTCATCCCTTGGGAATGTGGTTTGCATCCATTGTTTTTATTGTCGTTCGTCAGTCCAAGCCATAATTTGTGGTTTCAGTCCCGTTTGTTGCCATGAGCAGTGGCTCATGGTGTGCACTATGTAATGTTGTATTTTGGGATGGAAAACATGATGTAATGCACAAAATATGGAGTAGACACTCCAGCTTACTAAAATGCATATATATGTTATATATATATATATATATATATACACACACATACACATTGGAGTGGGCACTGAAAATATTCTGATGAAAGTGTGAATTCTTGCCTGGTTTGAGATGTATTCTGGAATTATTTTAGGTCAAGTAACAAAAATCCATAATCTTATGGAAAGCCCTGAGGTTAAGTGATATGAAAGGCTAGTGGGAAGCTTCTGGTCACATATATTCTTGACAGGTTAATGCACAGATGTGACCTGGATCCTTAACTTTGCTTACCAAGGAATAAGTTTCTGTTGCCCAGTCAGAAGGGCTGGTGGGGGAGGAAAAATAATTTGCTGTGTTTGAGAATTTTGCTTAAAGTTTAAAGAGCTTTTAACTTTATTTCCTTCTGCAGTAACTAATTTGAAATAAATCCAAAGGCTTTTTATTTTGCTGACTAGTAAGGGATTTCTAAGCTGAAGAGAAAAGGAAGGCTGCAAGATCTAAAAGCATGAAATGCATCATTGGCTGATTCATGACCTGTGGTTCAGAAGACTGATATATACTGAATATTTAGAGAAATTAGGGCTGCCTGTTAGTTAAATAGCTGAGGGTTTCCCCCCCATTTGGTTTTATATATTAGAATAGTTGCAAATGGCATTTTTATTGTGATGCAACTTCTGTTGAGGTAAAAAATGAATCGGAACAATGAATTTATTTTGCTTTGAACTTGTAGTATGTTTAGGGTAGCACTGGATGAACAGATACACTGTTGACCATTCTGGTCTCACACACATTTTTTCTGGAGTCTGTGGCAACTTCTCCACTGTGAGGATGAGATTTCTAAGAAAAGGGTGGTTCTAGGCAGTTTGGCTGGTACTGGGAATGTAGAGGGATGTACTGGGACTAAGATATCCACGGCATTTCAGAATTTGTGTGATGGCAGACATCAGTAGAGTGCAGAGAAAGGTCTGGGAATTAAATCCGTGTCCTCTGAATATTTTGAGTTGTAAGAGGCTGGATATTCATTTTCTGTATTTTAAGTATCTCTGTAGCTAAGCAGATGATCTAACAGTATGATCCTGAATTTAGTTTCTAAAAAGTCAGTACATTATAGAAAATATCTGCAGCATATTCCATAGGTTCGTCTGACCTTCAGTACAGATACAGTTTTAGTGTTACTGTTTAAAATTCTTCACTGATGAGTTTGGGAAACAAGTTCAGATGCAATCATTTCTAGACAGAGAAATTGAGAACTGCTGCTTTTAATAACCATTTACAGTGATATGGTGAAAAGAAGGAAATTATTTTTCCTGACAGATTCTGATAGGAGAAAGAAAAGCTTAGCATGGGGCATTTTTTTTTTTTTTCATAATCACCATGAAAAATTCCTTCCTGTTAATCTGATGGATGGATTACAGTTTGTCCTTGCACGGCCAGGTTGTACTTTCCATCAGAATTGGAGATTCCAACCCTCATTATATCATTTCTGTAATGCAAATGGTTATGTATAGAAGGAGATTTAATTAATCCCCTGCTGGTTGGTAGTATACCCTAAAGCAAACACAGTCAGCAAAGGAAAAAAAAATTTAAAACAAGAGTGCATGGTACCAGGTCACTGACTGTCAGTGGAATTTCATCATCTGTGAAATATTAACTTATTAACTGAAATGTATTTACTCTTATAGCTGTAAAAATATTTGTCTATTGTCCCAACTGGTATGAGAGTGAGCTACCTTGCAAGGGAGCCAAGGTCAAAAGCAATCTCAGGAATCATGCTGTCTGCTCTGGCAAAAATATGGAACATCCTGTGTGGTGATGGCTCTCATTTTAATTTGCAAGGGCTCCATTTAAGCTGCCATCATTGCAGGCTCCAGCATCCAACTTTGCCTGTGGGTCTGTGCCATATGCGCAGATACATATTCAAGGACAAATTACAAGACTGAGAGAAAGTGACAAATTTGAGTGATGGGTTCCTGTTTTTTCACACTTTTGTAACATAACATATCTGCTGGAACGATGTGGGTTGTATTGTAGGTCAATGAGCAAAGAGATTTCCAGACTTTATTTCCGCTCCATATTGTGTGCACACACCTATGCAAAAAGCCAGCACTCTTCCTGCTGCCTGAAACATTCCTGTTTGCAGATGCAGTTTCTGTATATAAAAAACCACAACTGAATGAATTTTTCAGTATCTATTTGCTCAACAATATATTTTGCAAACAGAAAAATTGTCTTTAAAATGGCTGGTATTTTTTCTCTTTTGGCCTCCTTGCTGCCTGTAAAATGAGGATTGAGTCTTATTGTGAAACCTCTTTTGTAGCATGATATGGTGTCCAACTGATTTTATAGCTTCATGATTGAGGTGATGAACTTAAGATAAAAGGAAATATAAGGAACTCTTTTGAAGGCAGATATTTGAATCAGCTTTTTATAAATTCCGTGATGCTGAATTTCTTTCCCGAGGTTCCTTTTTAACTGCTTTTCTGAAAATCTGCTGCTTATTTTGTCATGTAGAGATCAAGTTGCATGTTTAATAATTATGCCTTGAAATGTGGAACTGGTACAAAAAATTAACTTTCAGAACAGTCTGTTCTTGTCATTTGAGTACTGCAAGATTTAATGCACTCCTTATTTTTTAGGATCTGTGAAAGTAGTTCTTTATTTCCACTTCTCAAAGTTCTTTGTGAATAATGTGCACCAATATTTTAAAATGTTCTTATGCTATTTAGCACTTCATATAAATCAAATACAAATGTAAGCCTCTGTTTTGAGGGTTATATTATTGACCTAGAGAGCAGGTGGCATGGAGGCTGGCTGGAGTAATAATGGTAATATAAATATAGTTACTGGCAGCACAAGTGCTCAGGGAGGCAGATGTGCTGTCAGAAGGGGCAGTTTGGAATCTTGCAGGTTCATGTGTTGTTCTCATCAGAAGGGTGGTCTTTAATGAAAAATGTCCTTCAGGATAAACTAGCATATTGAAAGGATTACAGCTGCACCCTGTAAAGAGTGTTTCAGACCAAGCAGTCACAGCTCAGCACTCTTTTATTAGTTATCTCACCTCTTAAAATGTGATTTATTTTTTCAGGATACATAGACATGTAATGCCAAACTCCTTTGTGATGTGAGTGGAAACCAGTTAAATCATACCACCTACCTCATAATTTACTAACCAAACCACTTAATCTCTACTATAAATGATACTATATATGATTCTGAGTAGACTTTAACTTTTATAGGGTGCTTGTGAAATGCTGTTGGACTTTTCTCTTGCATTTTTCATAATTATTGAATCACTGTTTTAGTAGTGCTGCTTCCTACCTTTGAAATCACCCTGTCATTGTAAGATACAAACTCTAGTTGGTCGCATTGCACACACTGAGATGTTGAGCTGTCTTAAGACCCAGCTGAGTCTCTACCCTGTGAGTGTATCCCCATCTCTGGGAGGCATTTTCATTGTCCACTTGGTCCCTGGAGATCTGCAGTGTTCTCCTGGCAGTGGAGATCCTCCAATAAGAAATAGCTCAGCGGTTGTTTGCAGTCTGCTCCCTTCTTCTTTCCATCTCCAGGCGTTTTCTCTCTGGGATGTAACTTCTCCACACACGAACTCCCAGGTGATGCAGGAAAAATAAATCTCATAATTACACTGCTCATGGTTGATTAATGTCCAGCTCTGGTGCTTTTGCCTTGGCCCACCGTTCATGGTCTGTTTTGGAGAATTATAGGGGCTGTTACCATCTTTGGAGAGGCAGAAGAGGGCAAAGAGCTGGGAGGGTGCATTGTCACTTCTCCAGAGGACAGGGAAGGTGCTGCAGAGGCCAGGACGTGGTGGGCTCTGTGGCTGTTAGGGTTTGTGAAGGAGATTTTAAGACTAATATGAAATGAGGCATAGTGGAACAACAGGTATGAAAATTGATTGTTTTGATTGTGCTCTTTGTTGTCAAGACCACAGTGGTATTAAATGTGAACTACTGCCTATTGATTCCACAGCTGCACTGTGTTTGTCAAGGTGGAGGTGCACAATGAAGACAATTCCTACATGGATAGGATAATATTTCAATTGCATTGAGATGTCATCTGCTAGGACTTCGTTCCTTCCTTATTTGGAAATTTGTTTTCCAAGGGATGCTTTCAGGAATAAAGCCCCAGGCAGTCCTCCTCCTAACCTTGCATGCATTTAATCCTGAATTACCTACATTATAGGAAATACTAAAGGTCATATTGTTTGAGTAAAGCAAGTGTTCTGTAAAGGAAAGGATTTGTCCATTCCTGTTCCTGGACCATGTTTCTTGTGATGTATGTCTGGTAATTACAAGTCACGATTACCAGAGCTGTGCTGCTGCAAGGGAGTGTTCTTTCTTTAAATGACTTCTCAGCTCTAATGACTAGAGAAAAGCTTGTAAAAATGAACCCTAGAAGTTAAAAAACTAGAAGGTAGTTAGAGAGATTTAAAGGTCACAGTTTTGCTTTTTCATCCAGTGCTATGAAATTCCAGAGCTTTATGCATGCATTCTAAAAATTTCTGGGGCTTACTGTGTTGGAATAAACAGAAATACGTCATTTGAATAGAAGAAGTGCCTTCTGCCAAGGGGTGCCATCTTCTTTAAAAAGCATAAATTAAATACAGCTGCTCATATGATGGAGATGTATATGCATGTCTAAGTAACACACGATCCCCAGAAGCAGAATAACATGTAATACCTATATCTTACCTATTTTTTTTTTCATTTGCAGTCACAAAAAGGTGTCCTTGCTATGTTGGTTTCACAGCTGGAAACTAATTCTTTCTAACAAATGAGAGTGGAAGAAGTACCTTTTTTAGAATACAAACCACACAACCTGTTATAGATGCTAATGATTTATTATCTTACGCACTTGAAGTGTTTTGATTAGATCTTGACAAGTTTGTCTGACGACAGGAATTTATTTCTCGATGCTGTAAGCTGTCAGCCTTGCAATAATTCACACTTGGAATTTGCTCAGTGCTGCTAAACTGTAATGAAATTTCAAATTATGGAGAACTAAGGTTTGAAAAGAATAATGGGACATAACAGTTATTTATTTATTTATTTATTTATTTATTAGTTATTAGTGGCTGTAACTTTTTGGTGTCTTTGAAAAACTTTAAGCTGAATCCCGTGTATTACTGATCAGACCAGTCAGTGCCTGTCAATAACATTGTTAGTCATGACAGTCAGCACAAACACCGTAGCTAAAGATGGAAAAGAGATTACCGTACCGATGTTATGGATTTGATTTTTTTTTCTATTGATGTTTTTTCCTTCAGTATTCAGTGAAAACACTGATTTTTAAATTTATTTTTTTTCTTGGAGGGCATGAGAAACACATCCCGTGGATCAGTTTCCTGACATGCAGATGGTGCTGGCTGTGCTGGTGCTGGCTGGGCTCAGCGAGGCGAGGCAGCCGGGATGGCACAGCCCGAGCGCGGTCCCGCCCGTGCCGGTGTTTTAGGGAGAAAAACCCCAGGATCGGGGCGGGGCGGCGGCCGCGGCTGCCACCTGGCGGTGCCCGGCGGGAGCGCAGCCCCGCGGCCGGGCGGGGCCGGGAACTGCGGAGCCGGGGCTGGGCAGTGCCGGGGATGCGCTGTGTCCAGCCTGGGCAGTGCCGGGCGTGGGCAGTGCCGGGCGTGGGCAGTGCCGAGGGTGGACAGTGCCGGGCGTGGGCAGTGCCGAGGGTGGACAGTGCCAGGGCTGGGCAGTGCCGGGGCTGGACAGTGCCGGGCGTGGGCAGTGCCGGGGATGCGCTGTGTCCAGCCTGGGCAGTGCCGAGCGCCGTGTCCAGTCTGGACAGTGCCGGGGATGCGCCGTGTCCAGCCTGGGCAGTGCCGAGGAATGCACTGTGTCCAGCCTGCGCAGTACTAGGAGATGCGCTGTGTCCAGCCTGAGCAGTGCCAGGGGATGGGATGTGCTGTGTCCATCCTGGGCAGTGCCAGGGGATGGGATGTGCTGTGTCCAGCCTGGGCAGTGCCAGGGGATGGGATGTGCTGTGTCCCACCTGGGCAGTGCCACGGGATGGGATGTGCTGTGTCCCACCTGGGCAGTTCCAGGGGATGGGATGTGCTGTGTCCCACCTGGGCAGTGCCAGGGGATGGGATGTGCTGTGTCCCACCTGGGCAGTTCCAGGGGATGTGCCATGCCCCAAAACGCTCGGGCCTGGGGATGCCCCTGGGCTACCGACTGCAATAAAAACCGCAAAATCCCCTGTCTGCCTTTGCTTGTGCTGCTGGAACCTGAAATGCTGTTGAGAAGTGGAAGTTGTTTGGCCTTGAATTTTTTGTGATAATACATACCATGACTAATGTATATGTGAACAAAAAAGCCCCCCAAATCACCCCCAAAATCCACTCTCTGGCATTAATTGTTTCTTTTGGTGAGAGTGTGAGACCATACTGCAGCAGCTGCAGGGACACCACGTTCCATACTTCTGGAAGTGGTTCGGTCTGATGCTGATGAGGTATGTAGGACAGAATTAATTACTGCCTTGTCTGTGTTCAGGCTTGAATTTCAAAGTTATGTTTGCTCTGTTGAGTGCTTATGATTTTTTTGACTCCGAAGACAATGATTGTTTAGGCAAAATGAGCAACTTTTGTACCCCAGACTGGGCCCTGTGAATGTGGAGCAGCAGAGCTGTGCAGTTCTACACTGAGCATGCGCTGGGAAACGGCCAGCTCTTTAGTCATTCCACCTCAGTCATTTGTTGATAAATAAATATATAGTAATATATAATAAAAAGTAAAATTAACTCGACATTTTAATTTTTTTTCCAGAAGGAGCTCAGTCTCCCCAGAAGAGGAAGCTTGTAAGTATAATTATTTTTATTCATCCCTTGGTTTGTTTTGAACATATATAGCTGTTCAGTTGTGGAAGTAATTTAGATGGGCAGATGCTCTGTTTTCTCTGTTAAGCATTTTCAAGAATCTGTCATGGGCTTGGAAAACAGCTAGCTTGGATTTCTCTGAGACCGAAGCCTCTATTCATTTCCTTAAGAGTAGCAGGAAAGCAGTGGCAGTGTAAGCTTACTTCTAATTACCAGCTGGAGCTGATCCTGGTGTGGAAGGAGCGGTGGTGTTGAGTGTTGCCACTCGGACATCGCTGAAGAGTCACTGATTATTTATGTGATAAGCACAACTTCGATCACTGCTCTGCAAAGAGCCTGTTGACAGAAGTCCAAGCACACAGCTCCTTGGCCACACAGGTCAGGTGTTTGTGGAGCAGGCAGCCTAATAGAGGTATAACAATAAAGTAGTGCATGTCAGGAAAAGTAGGCTTTTAAAACTGTAATTTAAACAAACAGCAACGTTTTTAATGCATTATGACGCTTAAAGAATTTTAGTGACCTTACTTGTGTTTAGATGGTATTAGGAGAGCTTAGATTCTGCTATGCTTCCAGATTTATGGTGGAAGAAATTGCATTATTGATTGCATTATATAAAAGAGAAAGCTTTTTTACTCCCTGCTACTGCATTATGATTTAAAATTGTTTCCCAAAGGTTGTGGACTGCAGTCATGAAACTCACAAAAGCTTACAACCTTTCTTCCTCAGGTTTCTGGTTCTAATGAGAAATTATTTTCAGTCTTTCAATGTAAGCTATCCCCTTTGTGAAAGAAACAGTGTTTGGAAAATGCTGTGTAGAGCTAGTGATTCAGGGCTGAACAATACAGAGGATCAAAAGGTCTTTTTTAAAAGTGGGGCATGACCAGACCTTTTTGTTTAGTTCATATGACAATGATAAACCAGTCAGGGAGTTATTTAAAGAACATGAAGCACTGACTAGTTTTGGGGTTTTAACCAGTATGCCTCAAAGGCTGGCTTAACAAGCTTTGAGAGATTTCTAAGACAGGTAGTGTTCATCACTTGAATTTTGAAGGTTCTTTGATCAAACAGTGGAGCAGTGAGTTACCAGTAAGTTTTTTGTTTAATGTAACTTAGATATTTTTGCACAAAAATTTGGAATTGAAATTGAGGATGCCAGAGATATTCCAGCTCATTCCAGCATGGAGGTGGGTATGACACAAAGACTACTTACATATTTTCATTTGAGGTATCTTGAGATACAAATGAAGTGCTTCTGATGTGTAGTGTTTTAGTTAGTGGTAACTAAACCAAATGACTGAATATTTTATTTCTGTATTACTTAACTCCTGCAATTTTCATTACTTCACTTTAATTTTCTTCCTCAAGTGGAGTACCTTTTAAGATGTCACTATGTGAAGAAATTTAGCAACCTGTGTCAAGAAGATCCATGCTGTAAATTTTAAAGCACAAGGTTGCAGCTATTAGTGAGACTAAAAATCTGTGAGGAATTGAAATGTCTCAGTTGCTTGTGTTATCTAGCTGATTATTTGATTGTAGTTTCTTGAATTACAGATTCTATCGTCAAGTCAAGTACTAAGTGTAGTTCAGAACCAAATGATGTCTTGTTGTTTGAGAAGTTTTTAACTGTTGATTAAGTCAGTAGTGCATTGTGGCTGATGTAGGCTGTGTTTGATGCTGTGCTATGAAATACACAGGCTCACTGAATAGACTCTTGTGGAGTTCATCTGTATGACTTTGCATATCCCAATATCAGAGTGCTTACTTGATTTAAAAAAAAATCCTCATAGTTTTGAATTAGAAATTAGAGAAATTTATATCAAGGGAATAGTTATAATATATGTGTGTAATATAAGGTAAAATCTATCTATACTATGCAATGAATTTGTTCAACCACTCTGTCAAAAAAGATGGCAATACAACTGTAGGCAGTTCTCAGTTCTTCTGGAGGCTTTTCCTCTGCTGGAATCAACTTAACAGTAACTTCATAAGCAAAATAAATTCTGAAAATAAAATTTATTCTGAAAAAACTGCTGTTGTGCTGTGGCTGATGAGCAGGGATAGTTATGGGTGTAGCCATGTCCTGATTAATTGACTGTCAGTCCACTGACTTTTGTTCACCGACAGAAGCAGAAGCAGGAATGGACAGGAGGATGAAGTACCTGCTTGGAGCCAGAAGCCCTCAAGGGGTGCATCCATTTTCTGCACACAACTCCAGCCTTTGTAGCAGTTCAGTTGCAATTGAATTATCTACAAAATATCAGCCACTCAGCATTTTTTTTGTGTGCTAGTCTGGAGGTTGGGGTGCACGTATTTCTGTAAAAAATCGTATTTGGGGAGCCAGTAATTATTTCCAGCCTGCCACAAACAGAATGAGGACTTGACTATTGCCGCTGGTTTGGTGATTACTTTGCTAGATTGTTGAATTAGAAAGGTTTAGCCTGTGGATCAGCTCGGGTATTTGTCACTGCTGAATGGAAAAGGATGAACTATTCCTGACAATGCTTCTAACTTTTTCTTTGTTGACTCTCAATACTTCATATTTCCTGGGTTGGTATGAGTAATCTCTATTTTATTGCAGGAACTGATTATAAGGAGGGACAACAAGAGTTGCTGTGCTTATTTGTGCTAAGGAAAAGGAGTGGAGTTACATGTCCCACTGTTTTTGTCAGGACAGCATGAGAAATTTTGTCACCTAACAGAGGGTCTTGGGTGGGAGGTGAAGAGAATGAATGGTGGGATGGAGCCTGTGAAGTCTGTTGATGAGTGTTGATGGTTGTTTCCATATTAGCAGAAAGAAACACAGGCACATTGTAAAGGATGGCTTTGTATTTGGATATCTTGCAATCCTAATTTTGAAATAATCAGCACAGAGTGAGCAGACATGTAAAACAGATGGGGGAATTGGATGCAGGGTGACATTAAGAGAAATGCCTGATAATTTAGATACCATTTTGTTGTTAATGTGCTTAAGTGTTTGTGTTTCTATAGGGGGTTATGTTTAATGCACTAAAGGAGATCTTCAGCTGAGTTGTAGCTGCTAAGAGACTGAATAGTTAGAGAATAGGAATAAGTAGCTATATTTTGTCTCTGGTGTGGTTCAATAATCAGAGTTCAAAGTTTTCCTTTAATGAATTATGCATATAAATGTATTGGTTATGTTTTTCCCCATGCTTTGTTCACAAAAGAAATAATTTACCATTCATGAATATTTTCTTTAGTTTCAAATAGTGAAAGTGGAGTGATAGACTCAAACTTTGATCTCCAGCCTATTAGTCGAAGTGGTTTAATTATTTTCAGCCATTATCCTGTTCTGTTCTCTGTAGAAAGATTGGTTTTTGTATTGTTGGCTGCAGCTTTCACATGGTTTTGATGTGCACCTGCACGAGAATCGCAGCAGAGACGTTCCAGACTTGAAAGGACAAAGGTGGGGACTTTGCAATAGGAGCATCCTGTGGTGGAGCACCTCTGTGTGTTTATGTTTTTAAGAGTTCAGCACCCAGAAGTTCAGGCTGCAAACTGCATTTCCTTGTGGCTGCAGGATGCCCAGCACCAGCCTGGAGCTCGCTATTGCTTCTGTTTGCCTCCTTGGCTGAGCAGTAGTCACTAAATCCAGTTGGGGTTGCCCTTGAGCCATCCCAAGAAACCATCCTGGTTTCTTGTTCGGTACACCAATAATAATAAATTAATAATAAATTTGGTTCTTTATAGCATGAACCTTATTGACCTGTTCAGGCTTTTTAATGAAAAACGTGGGTTTATATTTTAAATCCTCATGGTTTCTAAGGTCGGGTTAATGGTGTGAGTTGCTGTAATTTTTGTGCTATCTAAATGTAAAATTTCAAAAAAGAAAATATGACTTTTCCATATTATATCCAAATTTGAAAAGAGTAATTTCCTCAGCAAACTAAATTTGCTAAACCAGTTTCTAACTTCAGCTGTAAGCTTTTTTTTTTGTTAATTATTTCCTGCTATCAACCATCTGTATCAAATATACTTTAAAAGGCTGTATACAAATGGAAAAGAAAGTGGAGGCATAAGAAACATGAAAAAATAGTTTTAATCTAGAATATATCCAGTAAAAATACACATTTATATGAACCAAATATTACAGATTGTTGTTTTGATGGTGATTGGTGCTGGTAAAGAGTAGTATTTACCTGTCTGTCTCTGAAATATGGTAAGCAACATAAAAGTGTTTGCTGAAGATGTGTAAAAGCCTTTTATGGTGGTCTTTATTCCTTCTAATCACTTTTTAAGGCAGCTTATTTCCCCTGTGGGACTTGTTTTCTCTCATTCTCTCCCTCCTTGTCTGCACTACCATTCTACTTTAAACCTCTGAAGATTTTTAGTTTCTGCTGCCCTAGACATTTCTGAGGGGGTTTCATTAAACAAATCATCATCATAATTTGTTAAACTTATCTCCAGCATCTTGACAGTAAAATAACACACAAACACACCAAGGAATTTTCTTTGGGGGGATGTGCTGAACTACTTGCATTCTTTTTAATGTTTAGACCTTGGAAACAATAAGAAGTTTGATGGCAGGAAAGAAAATTTCTGGCCTTTAGTGCTGGTTTACGTCTGTGTGCTGCAATGCTCAGGTGCTGTGGGAATTTCCTCTGTATCTGCAGAGAAATGGAGTATATAATTCAGTTTCTGCTCGTCTTGGCGGGTGAGTGTTTCTGCTGGTGATGGATCGATGCCGTTTCCCTGCCAGGAGCGAGTGCCACTGGTCCCAAGAGTAGGAAAGCCAAAGTGCAGGAAGTGGATGAAAAATGGTTCTGAACAGGAGTAGGGAATTCTGCTGCCTTTGTGCTCTGCTCTGATTTGGATGTGGAAGTAAAGTAAGAAATAATGCCTCCAGTCAACGCATTCTGCTTGTGGTGCTTTGTATAGATGGGGAGAGAAAGAGGTGCACTCCTGTGACCACCCCATCCTTCTCTGAGCTCGTGGAAGCCGCTCACAAGCAGTAGGTCAAAAATAACCTGCTGCTCTTAAGCTGATCCGTGGGGCTGGTTCTGGAGGTGGAACATGCTGAATTATTCTTGTGGGGCTCCACAGCAGTGCTGCTACTCCTGTATTAGACTTTAAAGATAAATTGAAAGTATTGTTTCTTTAAAAGAAGCGATTAGGTGAATCATGAGTATTTTAGTGCTATGTACAGACTGTAATCTCAGACAAAGATTTTATGGAGGTTTTCATCAAGGATTTAAAAGTGGAAAAAATATTTTGTGCGGTTTTTATTGTCAAGTTTCCACTACTTAACCCAGGCTCTCATTTAATAAGTACAATAGAATTATATGTAGCATACCAAATTTGTACTTTTTGTTGCTTGCTGTGGTGTCTCACTGCAGAGGCACAGTGTGGGGCACAGGGGCTTTGGCTGTGTAAGGAACAGCCACCCTGGCCCTTCCTCCTCAGCCTGGCACTCTGTGTTTTCCTAATTGCTGAGAGATTGGGGTTTTGTAGTGTGGGGCTGCGAGCAGAATCATGGCAGGGTCTGAAGATTGGAGTTGTCACCTAGAATTTGACTTGGTTGATGAGTACTTGTGAATTGCAGCCTAAATACAGCGTTGAGCACGTTAAAGCCTATCAAACATATATATATACACACACAAATATATTATATATATATAAAAACTTTTTCTGGGAAAGTAACATTCTTACAAATACACACTTAAAAAATGTCGGACATCGTTCGGGGCAGTTTTGTTAGCAGCACAAAACTGATTTTGAGCTGATTGAAGTTGCTGTTCGCAAGCCGAAGCGTGAAGGGAACATTTCCTCCTAGCGAAGGCATCCCCAGGCTGCTGTGAGCGCCGCTGCTCTGTTCTCGGTGCTGGAATCCATAAAGCCCGTGTCTGGAACACAGCTCGGGAGCTCCGGGAGGATGTTTTAAGCTGCAAGTTGTGCGTGTAGTTGAGGGGATTGATTTCCGAGCTGGTTCACGTGTCGCCGCCGGCCGGGAGCAGCTGCTCCCCGCACAGCGCTGAGGGCTCTGCCAGGCCCCGGCTGCCAGCGCTGCCTCTGTCCTGCCGCCCTGCGAGTTTCCAGGCTGCTCCGTGAGCTCCCTGCCGGAATCCCTCCGAGCCTGCCATCGCCGCCCGTGGCTTTCCGCCGTCGCTGGCTCCGGTGAGGAGGGCTGGGGCTGCTCCCGCT